>NW_020955616.1:1315701-1381679 GCF_003031625.1 Empidonax traillii | reverse complement strand
GCTCGTGAGAAGTATGCGAGGCGGGTTTTGCTTGATTTTTTTTTTTTTTCGGTCAGCGCTTGTAAGCCTGAGTCGCGCCCCTGCAAACTGAGAACTTCCTTTATGGGGAACGTTTTTCACACGTAAGGGTTGCAGAAACTGGGTTGTAAAGGTTTTAATAACAATATGCAGAGAAACAAGTTCCATAATCTTAAAGTTTGTTTAAAATAAAGTCTTCATTACATGGATGTTTTAAAAGAAGAACTTAAAAAACCTCAGGAACCATAAATCATGAAAGTCAGCATTAAATCTTAAAAAGCAAATCTTTATTTCTTTTCAAAAGCGTTCTTATATGTATGTGTTTACACAGTGAAATATTTTGGTGGAAGGATCCTGGTCCATGCCTGAGCAGTGTTGAAGCTATTAAACTGGCCTGACAGGTTACCTAGGGGTTCCCTTGCCTTGCAGAGCCTTTTGTTAATGTAAAGCTGATGCGGCTGTTTTATGCCTCCTCGCCTGTGGTTCATGAAGAAAAAATGGTGTGGTCAGACTGCAGGTGAGCTTTGGCCAGCCCTGCCTGTTGAGATGGTATCTGGGCAATGTTTAGAGGACGAGTTAAGAAAGCTTAATGGCCTTGTGAATAATCAGGGTCTGTGCTGGACCCTGGCAAAAGCCACGGTCAGAGTAAGTAGAAAATAGCAAGTTCTCTATGAGTCCCACTCCTCATTCTCCTCAAGTTCAAACTCAGCTCAGCAGTTCCTAAGCGTCCCAGTCATAACAATAGTTTGGTAAATAAAAAGCAAAGGAGGAATGGATCCCTTGTCTAGGAGGTTGGCTTGTCATGTAAGGGTGTTTGTAAACGCCCATACAGCTTGTGTATTTACACAGAAAGCCAAGCTGAGCACAGGTAAATAATTACTGCTCAAACGCTATTACTTGCAGTAAATACAAACTAGTATTTGCTGTTCAACACAATATTTGCCGAGGAAGCCAGAAGAACCAGAACCAGTGTTTGTTCCTGGAGAGCATTTCGTGCTGGCTGCTGGAAATACATGTACACATCACATTGTGTGTTCTCCCTGTAATGGTCCTCTGCCGCCTCTTTGCATAAATAGTTTGGATAACATAACCCTTCACTATTTGTCCTTGCATCTTACCTCTATTTCCACAGACTTAAAAAAAAAAAAAAAAAAAAAAAAAAAAAAAAAAAAAAAAAAAAAAAAAAAAAAAAAAAAAAAAAAAAAAAAAAAAAAAAAAAAAAAAAAAAAAAAAAAAAAAAAAGCAGAATAGTAAATAAATCTTGAAATGTCTCCACAAGCTATAAAGGGGATTAGACATGATTTGCTATTGTAATGTTGCCTCTAGTGTAATCATTTCCTTTGGAGAAAAGTGAGCATATAGTTTTAAAATATAGTCTAATGATCCAAGCAACATATTTCCTTATACTAGTATTTTAGATACAGAACCAGTTCCAGCTATTCACTGTAAGTTACATATGTAATGCATTAGATTTTACCCAAGTCAAAAGTTAACATCGTAACACTTGTTTTAAAAGATAAAATATGCAATCCCATACGAAGCAGGCTAGTATAGGAGACAGCTGGAAACATTCCCTGGACAGATGCATAGCTTATATTCAGATTTATCAATAAAAAACACAAGTATTAACAACATTCATCCTCCTTAACCACTTGGAACAGGGAGCGCTAAGTGTTCTGCAGAGAAAAACTGGTTTCTACCTACAGAGGTTAAAGGATTAATGAATACTTGGCACATGAAAAATGAATAGTGATAGCAAGAGGAAGATTGCATGTAGACGGTGTGATAAGGTGTGTAACAGAGAAACATCACCTTACACACGTTGCTGTTCCCTGAGAAAAAGACAAAGCTCATTTCCATTGAGCTTCAGATAAAATACTTTAAAACATCAATATTAATTTTGTCATACTCAGAAATATTTTATTCATTTATCTACTATATCTAAGGAAAACATCTAAAAGAGGGGATGGCTGACTGACAGTGGGTGATAAAATTTGTTCTCTGCGAGCTTCATTATGTGCTATGTTGGCTGTTCACATGGTCTATTGCTTGCTACTAAGAACTATTACCCATATGCATGAATTTGCAGGGCAGTATCTAAGCAAAAAAATATGTAGCTACATTCGCATGAGAAATGTATTACCTGATTATATATCAATAGATTGATACAGAAGTAGGGATATTACACATTAGTGTTTGATGTATATCACAGATTTATAGAGAAATGTAGTTCTCAATCATATGCTTTTATGGAAAACCTGTCCTACTAAATCACCATCTTGGCTCACTCCATACACCTGACCCCTCTGTTTCCAGTCTCATCTAGCTTAACAAAGCTGAGCATACATTGCATCGTCTATTTGAAAATGTTTGGACTTATATTTTAACACAGAAATACTTTGAAAACATTCAGTATTTCTCAAGATTTAGAAAGTCCTTTTTTTCCCCCTCATTTTTTTCCCCTGGCAAGAGGGAACTTTAATCGTATTTCCTGTTAATCAAGGGGACTTTTCAGCATGTCATTTTTTCAGAAACAACAGTCCTAAAGGGTCCTTCACACCCTAGTGAAGGGTTCTGTTATCCAAACAGTGTATTGCCATATACTAGTCTCAAAATTAGAAAATCATACTTTTGGAAAACAGGAGAAAAACTCAGGCCATGGACCATTTCTGGTTACTTTTTTTTTCACAAGCTCAACAAGTGTGTTTATGTGTGATTTTAGACTTTTTCCATAGTCCTTTTCTACTTCTGCCATATTGCCTTCAGAGCAGTACTACTAATTCCCTTTTATTGACTCCCACCACTTACAATATCAGATGGCTCTTTCCAGTCTTCCTTGAGCTGCCAATCCCCTAATGGGATTTCTTAAAACTTACCAAAACCAATGTATTATAAAATCTCCCTTTAATGTTCCTCAGCCTCTTGCACTATATTTGTTCTCCACTGATACAGAGTTTTCTTCACTGTTCTTCTCCAATATCCATTGTCTTGTCTTATATTTTTGTCTTAGATCCTAATCCATGTGCAAATAAATAATACTTTTGAAAACAATTTAGCAACTTCTACCTTTAACTTAAGCGTGATTTAAGTGTGTTTTTTTTTTTTTAAATTTAATAATAATCATTTTTCAAAATGGGGAATGGCATCACCAGCAGAGAGCACACTGGAACCTCAGAACAAAAGAAAACATAAAATCAATAGCACATTTTAACAATGTGTACCTGAAACACATAAAAATACATCTGAAATAAATGAGTAATGTGATGAATATTGAGAGATTTTGTCATTTAAATTAACATCAGTTATAAAAAAAAAATCGCTTAAGTTACCTATTGTTTATTCCATTTCAGATTGTATTCAAATTTTTAAATCAAATAGGCAAACAAAAAAATCAACATTACCTAATTGAATTTTTATTTGGGATGTACGGTTAGACAAAAGCTGTAACAAATTACATGATGCATTTTAGAAGACAGATTGTGTTCATTTGCTGAACTTAGAGAAACCTTTGGGTTGACAGATAATCAATTCAAATACCTGCAGCTGAGGGATTGTATTACTAATTCCTTTCACAAGCCTTCCCTTTTGGATACAGGCAAATAAACGAGTTTTCTTTGCCAAGGAATTGACTACATCAGCATATACAGCCTTTCAGATATGGTTGCTGTCTTGCAATCCAGCCTGTGATTGTCTGCCAAGTGGTTCCTCCACTCTTATTCAAACTGTTAAGCTCAACATGTGGGCCTTGCCCCTTTATCTGACAGCCTGCCATCAAGCATGAGGGTACAGATGTTTTTGAGCAAGAACATCAGCTTCTGTTTCTTTGAATCTACTTATGAAGTCTTTCAACATCCACAGCACGCTGCCATCAAATGCTGAGCTTTATAGTCAACTTCTAGGTGGCCATTAACCAACTGGTCAATCTAAAACATGGAAGTACAACTAACAAGCATTGCTATTGTATTTCATGGGGCTCGCTCAAACATCAGCAGTATTTGTATGGACATTGGAGCTTTTGGACATGGTATTTTTATTTTTTTTTTCTATACTTCATGTAAACCAATTTTTTTGCTCTTAGACTAGCAGGAAATCTTCCCTTCAGCCCACTCTCCTTTAAACCACCCCAAAAATCACAACCTAGCTCAGTGCATAAATGGCAGTGTTAGTGTACACAATGCAGCCTCTGTGACACAATGAACTATATAACAGAGAATAGTTCAGTTACACTGCACAAGAGAGGAAAATTATAATCTGATATAATTAATAGGTGCGTGTTTTTCTTCAGGGGCAGAGATCAAAATATTCAATTTGCCAGATTTAGACTAGCGATGTTGCCAAGACACTTATTCTAGGAAAGTGGGGCCACACAGTATTAATGCTTCACTCCTTTGATCCAAAAGCTCTGTGCCCTTTTTGTAACCTTGGATTGAAATCATGCATTATTTTTTTTTTTTTTATTTTAAACTTGCCTTCTTTTAGCAAGAGCCCTTGAAGGGTTATGATCTTACTTAAGAGCAGAAGAACGGGAGGAACAGTTCCTTATTTAGTATAATCCAACACTGGCAAAAGGTGTCAGGGAGCAGGAAATCAAGAAGGAACATGTTTTGGGAAGGGTTTGGTTTTTGCATCTCTTCAATGTTTGGTTAATGTTTTTGCAAGAAAAAAAAAAAAAAAAGGAGACAAGCCCTTCCTGGCTCTGGATACCATGTCAATGGTATGAATGGAACAGGTTACACTGGATTTTCATTTTAAAACCCTTTAGTTTATAGCTGAATTTATGAACTTAAATATCACCCTGATTAAATTTCTTCCATCAATTTGAAATCTATGTTCAGTTATCTCAGCTCTTTATATTAACTGTGTTGTTTGGTTATTTAAGAGACAAAAAAAAAAGGGGGGGAAGGATTTCTTAAACTGCTTTATAAAGAGAGGCAGACAGTATTCTTATATGAACATTAAAGCTAGTACATCTCTTCTGGTAAGATAGAGACACAGTCTGCGACAATCTTTCCCAATTTTCCCTGTAACTCCCACTGTGTTGTGTTCTCCGTGGCTCCTGATAATTTTGTGTTCCACTGTGTCTTTGTACAACTGAGGATATCTAATTTGTTCCCTGTGCATGTGTTTCATAGGTTCCAAAAGATGATCAAGTCAAAGACCTGGAGGAGAAGTTTCAAAGCCAGAAATGTTTCAGAGATGGCTGGGGGCTGTGCATGGGACTGAGAAGCATTCTGTGGTCGGGTTAGCAAAGGAATATGTTCAGCTGGGCATGGATCTGATTTTGCACCTAGTAGGCAGCCAAAAATATCTGGGATATCTTCTTTGCAGGTATTACCCTAGCAATCTTTCATTCTTTTCCTGATAGGTTTTAGATATAACAAATATTTTCCCTGTTCTTTTTAATTAAGCAAAATTCTTTGTTCCCTGTGGAGGTGTTAAATAAATTACAACAGAATAAGTCTTCAAATAAATGAGCACTTAGATGTTTTTTCTTTACTCATACAACATTCCTCCTTTCCCGGCTTCCATCCTGTCTAACAGAGGCTTTCCTGTTTTACTAAGGTATTCATGTTAATAACTTTTGTTTTGATTTCATGGCCATGCAACTTGGCATCACCAGCTGGTCGAGGGATGGGATTGTCCCACTCTGCTCTGCACTGATGCAACCTCACATTGAATATTGTGTGCAGTTTTGGGCACTGCAATATAGGAAAGATATCAAGCTCTTAGAGAGTGTCCAAAGAAGGGCAAGAAAGATGATGAAGGGCTTTGAAGGGAAGCCATATGAGGAGTGGCTGAAGTCACTTGGTCTCTTCAGCCTGGAGGAGACTGAGGGGAGATCTCATTGCAGTCTACAACTTTCTCGTTAGGGGAAGTGGAAGGGCAAATACCAGTTTCTTCACTCTCATGATCAGTGACAGGGCTTGAGGAAATGGCATGAAGCTCAGTCAGGAGAGGTTTAGGCTGGATATCAGGAAAAGATTTTTCACCCAGACTGTGGTTGGGTGGTGGAACAGGCTCCACAGGGAAGTGGTCACACCACCAAGCCTGCCAGAGTTCAAGAAGCATTTGGACAACACTCTCAGGCACATGGTGTGATTCTTTGGGATGATCCTGTGCAGGGCCAGAAGTTGGACTCAATGACCCTGATGGGTCCCTTGCAACTCAGCAAATTCTGTGATTCTATGATTAAAAACGAAAAATGGTTCTTTTTAAGTCTTGTGTTATTACATTACATTGGCTTGAAATGCCTGGATTTGCACCTGAGCATCATGGACATATTCATGGCTATGCTGATTTCTGGATCTTATGCTTTCTGGATATGGAATGTTGGTGACTCACAAGCATTAAGAGGCTTCATCTGGACCCAGTTGTAAATACCACATTACAGATGAGTGAATTTTTTTTTTTTTGGTGAATTATAGATTTCAGGTTTTTTAAATGGTGAATTTCACAGATTGTTATTTCATAGTTGTGACACTGGATATAAACCTAATAGCTGAAAAACCTAAGCATTGTGTTGTAGCAATTGCTTACTTAATGTCTAGGCTTGTTTGTGTGATTTTTGTTTCTCTGAACTAAGGGAATGAATTTGTTTGAGTGACTTCAAAGCTCAGTAAATACCAGTTATCAATTCTCTTTCTAATGACAACTGATGACATGATTTTTACAAATGGTTGAGCATTTGGCAAATGCTAACCATAGAAATCGAATGAGCTGAAAGAAACTCCAGTCTGCCCTATTGTCACTACTGAGCTGACAGATGGGAAAAAGAGGAGGAGGTTGTGATGCTCTCCCAGAAGCCCAGGGGCACACCGCAAAATGACTGCTGAAGTGTCTTGACAGACCGTGAGAGAGGTACAGATTTATGAAGAGCAGACATCATCTATATTTTGCTTTAAAAGTTACCCTTTCTATCACAGCCCCCCTCCAAACAGGCTGACCAAATTCTCTTTGGAGCACTTAGGTACCAGAGCTCGTTTGAGCCTCAGGAGTGAAGGTAAAATTGAATTTCTCTGACAAAAGGAGGAGCTGAAACCAGGCTACCTCCTCCAGCAGCTGCTGTAAGAGTGGGAGAGCTGTAAGAGTGTAAGAGTGTAGAGGGCTACCTCTACAGCTGCCCCAGGCAGGTGGCTTGAATGTCGGCATCTGGTGCTGCCCTGGACATTGTCACCTGCCTGAGCCCTATCAGCATAGTCAGGGTGCTTTGCTATCCTGGCCGTCTGCTGCTGCAAACAGCTGCCCGCTCTGCTGGTGCCTAAGCAGCAGGGAAAATCCCCCAGTATGCATAATGCCTGTAAATCCCAGAATAAGAATTGAGAAATGGGCAGTAGCAGTCTGTGGCAATCAGATCACTTGGCCTTGCCTTTCCTTACCTTTTTTTTTTTTTTTTTTTTTTGACTCCTCTGTTAGTCTAATGCTCCTCCTTTGGTTTTGTAAGGAGTGACTTAACAAGTTAAAAGTACCAAACGTCAGTAGCTTCACCCATATGTGCTGCACGCCTCAGGCTAGACAGTACATATTGGTAGCCAGACTGAGAAGAACATTTATCACATTACCTCTTAAAAACTCACTTTATTTTTCTTGTTGAGCTGGCCCCCATCCAATGTGACACTCCAGCATGAGCCATGTAGTGACAGCAACAGCCTCCATGGAAACACACCAGAGCATGAGGCCAGCCGTGGGGTAGGGAGAAAAGGCAGCTCTGTGCTTTTCCTTCGTCTGCTGGGTTTTTGCTCTGAACAAACTTTCTTTTCATTTCTAAAGCATTATTATGAGTGCCTCTCCCGTGCCACCGTGTCTTTGGCATGTTCCTCATAGCAATGAAAAGTTGTGCTAAAGGTGGAAAACCTGGGGCTGATTGCAAGGCATTACCATCTCACAGCCTCAGCCTCAGGAGCCTCCACTTCTTTTACATGCTGGAGCCAGGAAAGGAACCTGCCTTTCCAACCGAGACACAAATAAATGCCGGCTGCAGTGGGTGGAGGTTTGAATGCAAAGTATGGAGTGACTAGCTCTCGTGGAGAGTGCCCTGCTGGCAGCTTTGGCGCTGCTGTGCCAAAGGTCCTGCTAACTGAATGTCTCTTTTCAGCAAAATGGAGGGAGCAAAGGGAAACCGCATCTTAGAAATTTCCTCAGGGTCTTTCGTAATTTGAAATACCCACCAATTCACCCAGGAACAGGTGTACTGGGAAAAGGGTGGAAGGAGGGGTGATGTTAAGCAAGTTGCTCTCCCAGTAGAATAAGCGAGGAGACTTTGATGGTCAGGATGCCCTGAGGACAAAACCCCTCATCATCAGGACTATTACCACACCTGCCTCTCCATCATACTTAAAACTCACTTCCCCTTCTAATAGCAGCATGCAAAGTTGTCTAATGCCTTATGATATAATTAATGCTATCATTTTCCCGTAATATTTCTCTGAAATTTTCCTTGTTTTTCCCCAGACTGCCTTGAAGTAAATCTTTCAGCCGGATTATCCTGTTTGATGCAGACAGTGAACCAGGTAGCTGTTTGGCATTGTTCCAAGTTTGAGCATTTCACAGATGACAGGGTAAATCCAGCAAAGTTTGTGCACCTAAAGGCTAGCTGCTACTGTGCTTAACTTCCAGACACCTGGCTTTATGTTCCCAGAAAATGTGACAATACCAAGTTTCACTGCACGTCGTTGTAGGCTCCCAGTTCTGAATTCACACTGTGCAGTGGGAAATACCCGTTCTGTATATGTCACAGGGAGAATCAGGTGCCTGGGACTCACCGCAACCACAGAAGAGCAGAAAGTCTCTTAAACTGACCAAGAATGACTGAAATCACTTCTATTGCAAAATTTCCTGTCTCAGCATGTGAGGACTCTAAGTATGGGCTGCAAGGTGATATTTTTTTGTTGTTTGGGAGTCACAGCCTGGTTCTCTTTCAAGCTGAGAACCTCAGCCATCTTCTCAAGGGGCTGAAATAGCTTTTTTTTTTTTTTTTTTTTTTTAAATGTAAATGTTACAGCAGTACCTTGACCATAATATATATATATGACATGTAATACAATACATAATAAGCACATTTTAATGTCTAATGCTTTAATATATGTGTTATGAATAACAACAGCAATAATATACAGCAGGCACCTAGGTGATGTATCTTCTACACTTCTTATGTCCCAGCTCCACCACTTAGATTAGATGTGCTTGTCTGAGGCACTAAGATATGTCTTATTAAATCTGGGCTGTAGGCATTTACATCAGGACCAACCACCTTTGTACCCCTCTGTAATGGGGAAAGATACCTTTAGGATCTCTGTCATCTCACTCTAAAATAGGTTTCTAAATTTTACTGGCATTGCCAGACATCTTCATCATACCAAACACTTCAGTGGACATCAGGAGCCACACTTGACTTCAGCATGGACTCTGATTCTTTTCACACTGCTTTGGTTGCTCCTCATGTCTTTGCTGTCTCAAGTGCTTTAGGTAGTCGTGGGTAACACCAAGTCACCCAAGCTAATTCTAGTCTGAAATATTTCAGGTATAACAACAGATCTTAATCAATCAGATTATCAAGCTGGTGATGTGGCCAATGAACTCCGTGTAATTTCCTAGTATCTTTCACATCACTTTTCACCTTTTCTCTTCCTCATCTATCCTTTCTCCTGTCTCTCTTATTCCTAGAGAACCTGATCATTTGAACATCTTTGAAGTGTAATACATTAAAAAGCAATGTTGTTGGCTACCTTTAAAGTACTTTATATCACTTTAAATCACTTACACTACCACAGCAATGCTGCAAAGAATGCCATCTAATTTACATAAAGTCACCCAGAGGTTAATTAGTATATGGAGGTTAATTTCCAAAAGAATGCACTAGGAAAAAAGCAGCAAAAGGCAATTCTTTCCTTAATTGGTTTTGTACACACCTCATTCTATGTTTTACAAATGTACTCAGTAATTTCTGTCTTCATTTCCTAGGAAGATTGCATGTCAGGTAGAAAGGAAGTCTGTCATTGTGTCTGTCTGAGTGGTTACTTGCTGACCTTTGTTGCAGAATAGACTATGTAGAAACATCGCCATCACATGCCATCACAATTGTATGGTGGGTGCTGTAATGCTACACTTGCATGCATCATCTGCAGTGGAACAAAAAAATAATTCCCAATTGTCTCTCTAATTGTATAACTTGCGGG
This sequence comes from Empidonax traillii, assembly GCF_003031625.1. Lineage (NCBI taxonomy): Eukaryota > Metazoa > Chordata > Aves > Passeriformes > Tyrannidae > Empidonax > Empidonax traillii. Next base: position 1,371,489 of record NW_020955616.1, on the reverse strand, counting down.
AACTGTTGATATAAACATCACGTTAGAAATAGTACATTTCCCCAGCTCTGTCCACGTTGTGGAATGGAGGAAAGGTCACCTGGTAAGCCCACATGTCAGAGGAAAAACAGGGCATTTAATGTTACTAGAGAGGGGCAAAAGTGATTATTTTTCTGTTTGGAAATAAATACTCCGAGGGACTATCAGAAGCTGTCCTCAGGTGACAAAGGAAGAAGGCAATCTCAGAGCCTTTCTGGATTCCCCTCTAAATTTGGATATCCATAGCTGTGTATTGGCTCTCTGTCCACTTCTGGATCCTGTGACTTTAGTGGAAGTGGTTATGCTTTTCTACAGGAGCTTTAATGGACACAGTAAAGCTTAATTTGATGACGCTACTTCTCTCAGTAGTAATAACAGTCCATTCTGCTATGAAGATTGAGAAAACAATCTTGATCTTTAATAAGAGCATTTTTAATAAAAGTTATTAGCATTAACATTTACTGAAACTAGACATCTGCCCGAGCTTGAGTCTTGATAACCTAGAACTGCTTAATAATGTTGAGTTTGGCTTTTGAAATATGTGTTAGAAGCCTTGTATTCTTAGAGGCTTTGGAGCTATTCTGACCCCAAGATATGTCTTTCTCAGAAGCAAGTAGGAGAAATCCCTTCTGCAGGATTGAACAGCAGTAGCAGACAATAAAGAGTTCAGTTTTATTTCTATATTCTCTACCAAGCTAGTTAGACACCTTACAAAGAAATTCCAGTGGTGGAGCCAAGGATCTACTCAAGCTCATGCTAGAAGTGGAACACCTCCTGCCCCTGGATGCAGTGTCAAAACCATGGGCACATCGTGCTGTACAGCCTGCACTGCCTTCCTGACTGCTCCTCTCCTCTCTCTGCAGTAGCAAGGGGGTGGGGCTTCACCACCGCTCCTTGGAAGGATGAAGTGGATTTACAGTTTGGTAAATGTTATTTCTGGTAAACATTTCTACAGAGGCTGCATAGAAACCAGACTTGATGCAAACATTTCCATGATGAGTGAATATATAGTCATACAGCCTCTCCTGGGTCACATGAAACCACATGTTACATTTGGCAGTGGTAACAAGGTAATCTGTGCCCTTCCATTTTCCTTGGTCATTAATAAATCCATCCTTGGCAAGTAATATCCCTGTGTTCATTCAAAAGTTGTAGTATAATAAGAATACCAGCAAAAAAATTGAACTTATTTATTCCCTATACACATCCACTATTTCTTATTATTCTTGGTGCTAGGAAAATGTTCTTTTTCTTCCTTTAAACAGCTCTTGTCCATTGTTGCTGTTTACAATCTCCTTATTGTTGCTGAGGGTTTTTCTATTCCCTCCCTGTCTTTGTTTAGCAAAGCTAAATGCATTTCGTTATTTTAATCTTTCTTGAAAAGTCAATCCCTTAATTAGAATCTATGGTTGTGGAGTTCCACTGGTGTCTGCAGGCTAAACACCACTAAGGCTGTTTTCCTACTAATTGTGCTCACAGACAGGACATTTGTTACTACTGTTGATGACATTAATTTGTTTGTTGGTTTGGCTTTTTTTTTTTTTTTAAAGAATGTTTATCTAGGTAAATGGCAGAAGGCAGAATTCATTAAATCAGATTTTCAAAGGATTAAAGCCTGCAAGACATAGAAAGTGATGGTTTTGTTGGTTGAGATTTTAAACTGAAACATGCAAAGATAAACCTAAAAGCCCAGGGTTTGGACACTGAGCACATCAAAATCTCTCACTAAAACACAGAGATTTTAAGAACATGCTTGTAAAAGAAGGCTGTCAAATGCTGATCCACTCTCTCTCCTTCAGATTCTTAATGAGCATCAAAAAATGTGGAAACAATCCTTCATTCCCAATCTATCAAACACATTTTGCTAAAAGAAACATTTGGAGATTCAGTGAGAAGAATAGTAATGCCAAAAAAAACCTTGTCTTGTCCCTTCTCACTTTTGTCTCCAGTTTTGCTCACTAATCACCCTGCATGCAAGTTTTTAGGAAAAGGATTTCACTCTTCTAGCATGCCATAGAAGAAATCAAAGAACCTTTACACAGACATCACAACAACTTTTTGAAGTTTTGATGGGTTTCTTAGTTTTTTTGTGTACCTCTTTGTGTTTTCCATGTACCTCTAAGGAATGTAAATTTTTTACACATGCAATTGCTCTCCACAATACCACACATAAAGGCAATAAGTGTAATAACCACCTACCTGAGGGATGTATCTTTTACTCTGCACGTACATTTACTGTAGTTTCTTGTGCTATGTCCCATTTTATTTATTTCCACTTAAATAAATTATTTCATTGTGCATAAGCTAAAGCAAAAGCTGCACGTACAAAGTGATGGTATTCCACCAAGGTGTGCTCAAAGTGTGTTTCTATCTGTCTCCTCTGTCCACAGAGATTATTAGGTTCAGCTGTGTAGTGTGGCTTCCTCTACAGCTCTTGGGATGAATCCTGTTCTGTTACTCCACTACATATCACCCAGATTTTAGGTGAAAGACATGGGGCATTTCCTGACACTGGGCTGCATCTGAGCTGCCTCAACTCTTTTCTTTGAGAGATTTGACAGCAGGGAGTAAACGTCTAGTGGGTTAAACAGTGCTAGAGAGTAGGCAGTCTGAATCCCTGGGATTTAGGTAACGTGGATTTTGTCCAAGTCCCAGCATAATTCTGAAAGGTGTATGTGTTGCTACTAATGCCTGCTCCTCAAAAAAATCTGGCAAAAAAATTAATGTGCTGACACCTATATATCTATACCCATATATCTACTGACATTGATTTTCATTGAAACCCTTGTGTTTACATGACTAAATGACGTGTTTGCATCAAAAGGCCCTTGGCATCCAGCTCACCACTGTGCATTGTACATTACAGCTCCATCCCAGGACGGGGCCAAACAGCCTGAAGTTCAGCTCTCCTGGTACTGTAAATGGAGAGATTCATTGGAGATTTTTGGAGACAAACGAGCTTTCAGGTAGCACAGAAAACCAGAAATTAATGCTTTTCCCGTTAAAAGAGTAAAAAGCATCTGTAGGAGGAAGACCCACCCTTTAAATCCATAAACAATACTTAAATTTGGCAGAGAACAAAATACTTTGAAATTATGCAACACGCAACAGTCACTGACACCTCTACTGAAACGTGACACTGGTTCTAGGATGTTCAGGCACTCCTGCTGGGACAGATAATCTGCATTTAAATTACAAGATTCAGCCATATGTCTGGCTGGGAAATGAAAAGGGTGGAATGATAGATACTACCTTGTGCTTCAGCTGTTGGAGTCTTTCATGCTGCTCAGTCACTCTCATGCACTGTGGTCTGTTCCAGAATAAACTCTCTTCCTATTAGATAATATCCTAATGTCTCCAGGGCCTGTTTCAGAAACGAACAGTCTCTTTTTTTTTTCCCTCAGAAACTATATATCAAATCTTTGGTGGGAGCAAGCTTTTGACTAATATTTCCCTCTGGTTATTTAACTTGTAATAACATATCAATTTAACCCATGCAACTTTTATTTGAGACTTAAGCTATGACATATGGTTGGAGATTCGTACTGCTCAATTTAGGGAAAGGCAAATCTTCCTCATTTACAAAATGGGTATACCCTACCTCCCCACTTTTGTGTGTGTGTGTTTTTGTGTGTACATCAGTTTTAGAATAAGAGAGCAATGTTTCCTTTTCATTCAAGTGATTTTGGTTTTGTTTTTGTTTTTTTTCCCAAGCTGGTATTGGCTAGCCTTTGCCATAATCTTTCAGTGGGAAAAACATAATTTTGTTGCACCTTCAAGTCAAAGCTTCATCTTCTTTGTAGCTGCTGGATGTATTCTGTAAAAGCTTGGATTTTACTTAATTTAGACTGTGAGAAGCTACTATAATAATATTTCCAGTAACTTAGTTGCACATCCTGAACTGAAACAGAATTAATTGGAAAGAAAAAATTATCATTTTCAGTATTGTGACTTGCCATTGCACATGGCTTGGGCTTAAGAAACACAGGGTAATACAGGCTTAGTGATTTGATAACGGTACCAGCGAGTGCTAAAGGCACAATCTGGGTTTAGAAATCTGGTCACTGCACTCCTTAAATCATAAATGCTCCCAGAATTTATAGTATTCACTGCAAACCTTGGAGGCAGACAGAGAGGACTGTCTGCCTCTACACAACATTAGCACATTGCCATCCTTGTAAATTTGATGGGGACATTTTTTAAACTACACATGAAAGGAGCTGAGGTGAAAGATGGTGTTCATCAGAGGGAGAATCTGCTCATGACAACTTCAAAGGATGATGAGAAATTCTCTGGGCAAGAAAATTCTGTCGTCTGAGCAAGATAGAGGTCAAAAGAAGCCTTTTCTGTCCATTCCATCCAAGTTTGCTGTGGTTTGCCCTCACTATTTTTGAGACCCTGCAGTTGGAGTGGGCTCTTGGCTGATCCGTGTCCCAATTGGTGTGTCATGAGGCGTGTCATCATCACTAAGTGTGTTGGGAGAACTCCACGTGGTCCTGGACTGCTACTTGTCTCTGCCACTACAGCAGAGGTTTGAACTTAGCTACCACCTGCAGATCTCCATGCTTTTATCACTACTTTGAAAAAAAGAAAGTGGAAGGACCATTGGTTTAGACCAAGTGTGAACTGATAAAAATGAATGTCCTTGTGAATTGCTCCAAGAATTGTCACTGGCCTGTAGTAAGAACAAAGAAATACAAGACTTAACATAATTACTCTGAAGGTACTTATTTTCATATACTCTTTATTGTTGTTTTATTTCAGGACAGGTTTAATTAAAATTAAGCACTGGCAGTAATCACATGGTATGTGCTTCCTTTTTAGCTTTGAAAGATCTTTTCTTGTGAGGGTGATAAATCACCTAAATGAGCATGCATGAAAACCTGTAAAATGTAATTTGGTACAGAATTTTTCCACACATGGCACATATCCCAAGTAAATGTTTTATGAAAGAGACCAGAGTGTTTTACGGAGAGTGGTTTAGTATATAGTATAAATACCCTGAATTTTGTATATAGGCTATACACAAAATACTATGAGTGTCTGCTTGAAGGAAGACAGCATGACAAACGTCTAGGAGCCAAAAGGTTTACCTGGTATTTACTATACATCTTAGGGCTGTGCTGATGCCAAAAGAACCCCTTGAGTCTTTCTGAGAAGAATACATACATAAGCTTCCATGAAATATGTCATCCCTTTCACTCATTTATACTAAGGAAATACCAACAAAACACTTTGTTTAAATAGCTTTAAGGCTCTGATATAAATCAACAATAGCCAGGAAATTTAAGAAAGCCAAAGCCTGACACTCCCTCTTCGGCACATTACACCCTGTTTTCTCAAAGAAAGTTAGAAACCTTGGGTATCCCACATCATTTTTGGTTCTTGATTTATGTCAGACCCTATGGGAAAAGTACCAGCAATAACAGAAGCTTCCACCTCAGACCTCACATGGCAAGGGTTCAGATGAAGTCACAGGAAGCCACATGTGCTTTACATAAAATTTTAGTAACCCGTGCATGGTGAGACACCACTATCCAGCAGCCGAGATTGAGTCCCTACTCTACTTGGCTACTCTCTCACCTAGAGCTGGCCAGCCAGCGCTGGTACTCACACAGTGCCCTGCAGAAGGGAGAGGCGCTGTACACATGCCAGAGGAGTGTCTCCCCAAAGCTTGTATGCAGGACATTTTCCATTCTGGCTTTGGTTCTGCAGCTGTGGTGATCCTGAGGTGGCAACGCTGCCAGTAGCACTTCTGCCAAGCCCGTTGACTCCCAGCAGGCCCCAGAGCTGCAACACAACTCCCTCTGCACAGTCACACTGTTGGGAGAGGACCCCAGTGCCCAGTTTCCAAGCTTCAGAATATATTTCAGTATATATGTATAGGCATATGTAACACCAAAACACACTTAGTTCCAATCTATATTCTGATCCAATCCAGAAAGTTAGATTGTTCTTCTTGTTTTAGATTAAGACAAGTTGACAGTTTTAGCTTGGAGAAAAGGAGGATCTTGGGAGACTTTATCATTCTCTACAACTCCCTGAAAAAAGGTTGTAGCAAGGTGTGAAGTATGGGTCAGCCTCTTCTCCCAAGTAACAAATGATAGGACAAGGGGAAATGGCCTCAAGTTGCCCTAGGGGACATTTAGATTGGCTCTTAGGAAAAATTTCTTCACCAAAAGGCTGCCCAGGGAAGTATCTGCCTCCAACCCTGGAGTCATTTGAAGGATGAGTAGATGTGCTTAGGGACATGGTTTAGTGGTGAACTTGGCAGTGGTTGGACTCAATGATCTTGTAGTATTTTCCGACCAAAATAATCCAATGATCCTATGCAGATATTTGATTCCAGTGCAGGATTAAATGATACAGGAGGGTCACTGAAGGCTTTTTTAGATCTTATTTTTCCTCTTGCCTCTCCTGTTGCAGTGATACCTGCAAGTTATCAAGCACCAGCATTGCCTTTGGACCCATGGAAAAGGAAGGAGGCATCTTCTATAAAGTCTTTTAGGCACCTCTAACCCCAGGAGCCTTATCCTACAGCAACAGCTTCTCTGGTCCTAACCTTTTTGCGACAGAGTCCTCCCCTTGTCATCCCTGTGCTCAGCAGATTCTTCTCAGATGGAGGCAAAGCTGTCACCACCTCTGCAGCAGCAGAAATGTCCCAGGATGCAGGGTGGTAAGCCAAGCCCTGAGGACCCAGGGCAAAACAGAGTCTGAATTATATCCCCATCTTCTTTTGTTACTTTGTAATTCTAGTTACAACCTTGATTCATAATGAAGCAATTTAGTGAAGAGGAAAAAAAAAAAAGACTTCGCCTTAAGAAGAATTCTCTTTATTGTCAACTTTCACACAGTCAGAGGAAGAAATTCCCTAGGCAATTGGAGTTTCTAACATTACAGGCACAAGGTTTGTTTTGAGAAAACAAATACATGTCAGCATTTTAAAGTTGTTTTTTTCTACCTTCAGACACGTTGGCAAGGCATTGATTCAGTAGGTTTCTTACATGAAGGCATATAGACAGGAAAGCACAGTACTAGGTGGGAGTGCAATATGCCACTTGTCTGTTAATGAAAAAGAGCAAAAATACACAGGACCCGTAAACCAGACAAAGCAAAGGAGGAGAGAGGCATTCAACATTTTCATAAATCACTTGGATTCAGGACTGGAAGGGATACTAAGCAAGTTTGCAGATGACACAAAACTGGGAGGAGCTGTTGACCCCCTCCAAGGCAAGGAGGCCCCTCAAAGAGACCTTGACAAATTAGGGGGCTGGGCAATCACCAATCATATGAAGTTCAACAGGGGAAAGTGCCGGAGTCTGTACCTGGGATGGGGTAACCCTGGATAGACTTTGTATAGACTGGGGAATGAGATGCTGGAAAGCAGTGCCACAGAAAGGGCCCTGGGGATTCTGGTCAACAGCAACTTGAATCTGAGTCAGCAGTGCCCTGGCAGCCAGGAGGGCCAACTGTGTCCTGAGGGGCATCAGGCAAAGCACTGCCAGCCGGTCGAGGGAGGGGATTGTCCCGCTCTGCTATGCATTGGGATGGCCTTACCTTGAATATTGTGTGCAGTTTTAGGTGCGTCAACATAAGGAAGATTTTAAGGTCTTAGAGAGCATCCAAAGTAGGGCAATGAAGATGGTGAAGGGCCTTGAGGGGAAGCCGTATGAGGAGTGGCTGAGGTCACTTGGTTTGTTCAGCCTGGAGGAGACTGAGGGGAAACCTCGTTGCAGTCTACAACTCCTTGTGAGGGGAGGAGGAGAGGTAGGCACTGATCTCTTCTCTGTGGTGACCAGTGACAGGACCTGAAGGAATGGCCTGAAGTTGTGTCAGGGAAGGTTTAGGTTGGATATTAGAAAAATGTTCTTCACCTAGAGCGTGATTGGGCACTGAAACAGGCTCCCCAGGGAAGCAGTCACAGCACCAAGCCTGACAGGGCCTGGAGTTGGTTTTGATGATCCTTGGCCTTGATTCTCCCACCTCCCTTCTGTGATTCTGTGATCCACAGAAGTGGGTGTGTGTTACCCAGTTATTGGAGATTTCCCTGATACTAATATCTAAAATCATTAGTGTAAAAGCAGCACTGGAAAACCTCCATTCTTTGTTGGACTTGGGGGGGAACATATTCACCAAAAATGAAGAAAAGGCTGAGGTACTTAATACCTTCTTTGCCTCAGTTTTCAACAGTAAGACAGGTACAGGACAACTGGCCTCTGGAGCTGGTAGACAGAGACAGGAAGCTGAATAGTCCCTCTGTAATCCAAGAGGAAACAGTTAGTGACCTCCTGAGCCTCTTGGATCCTCACAAGTCTATGGGACCGGATGGGATCCATCCTAGAGTGATGAGGGAGCTGGCAGAAGAGCTCGCCAAGCTGCTCTCCATCATTTACCAACAGTCCTGGATCACTGGGGAGGTCCCAGATGACTGGAAGCTGGCAAATGTCACGCCGATCCACAAAAAGGGCTGAGAGGAGGACCTGGGAAACTACAGGCCTGTCAGCCTGACCTCAGTGCCTGTCAGAGTTATGGAGCAGATCATCTTGTGTACAATCACACAGTACCTACAGGACGGACAAAGGATCAGAGCCAGCCAGCTCGGGTTTAGGAAGGGCAGGTCCTGTCTGACCAACCTGATCTCCTTTTATGACCAGGTGACCCACCTGGTGGATGAGGGGAAGGCTGTGGATGTGTCTGTCTGGAGTTCAGCAAAGCCTTTGACACCGACTCCCACAGCATTGTCCTGAAAAAACTGGCAGCCCACAGCTTGGACAGGGGCACTCTGTGCTGGGTTAAGAACTGGCTGGATGGCCGGGCCCAGAGAGTGCTGGTGAACAGGGCTGCACCTGGAGTGATGTCTTCAGTTCTGGGCCCCTCAGTTCAGGAAGGACATTGAGGTGCTGGAGCAGGTCCAGAGAAGAGCAACGAGGCTGGTGAAGGGACTTGAGCACAAGTCCTGTGAGGAGAGGCTGAGGGAGCTGGGGTTGTTTAGCCTGGAGAAGAGAAGGCTTAGAGGTGACCTCATCACTCTCTACAACTACCTGAGAGGAGGTTGTAGCCAGGTGGGGGTTGGTCTCTTCTCCCAGGCAATCAGCAGTAGGACGAGTGGGCATGGTCTCAAGCTGTGCCAGGGGAGGTTTAGGTTGGATATTAGGAAGAAATTTTTTACAGAGAGAGTAATCAGACATTGGAACGGGCTACCCAGGGAGATGGTGGAATCACTGTCCCTGGTTTTTAAGATGAGACTGGATATGGCACTTAGTGCCATGGTCTAGTAACCATGAAGGTGTTGGATAAAGGGTTGGATTTGATGATCTTGGAGGTCTTTTCCAACCTGGTTGATTCTACGATTGGTTAGGGTCATCTGCACAGCTGTGAGTAACAGAGGGCTTTTGGGTTTTTTTCTGTTTAGTTGGTTGTTTGGGGTTTTTTGTTCCAGGTCCTGCTTTCCACCATGGAAGTGATGTAAAAATAAACTTAAATCAGTTTACATGGATCTGGATAAACACAGTGTTATAATGACTCCACTCATGCAGCTTGCACACTCTGTCCATTAACCGTCAGCTTTGAATTTTTGTAATACAACTTAACAAAAATAAAAGCATTTAAAAAGAAATGTGATCACTTTAAACTTTTATCTTAAAATTCTGTCCTTATTTTACTAAGTAGCCCCTCTGACTTAAGCCTGTTTATTACTGTAACATGGGCTATTCCTGAACATATATTTTAACAGTGTGAAAGATCAGCACATATAATATTATTTTCAGTCAGTTTGGTGAACTTGTATTGAACAGGTAAAACATGAAGGCAAAAAATAGGGTTTGTAAAAGAAGAGGAGAAAAGAATTTAACAAATCTGTGCTAGAGCCAGAAATTATCTGTTTCATATCTTCTTCCCTTGAAGTGAATCTGTGACATGCAGAGTCAATAGCAGAGGTATTTCCAAAATTCAGCCCCTGACCTTGCAGCTGGACCCTGTCCCTGCACAGCCTCCCACTATTCCCAGCAGACTTGCAGCCAAGCTGAGATGGTTGCGCATACAGATGTGATAACTTGACCAGTGACCTAGATAAGACACATTTCGTAACCCAGAGGGCAGACAATTTTAAGGGCACATTACTGCCTCCCCTCCACAGGAGAAACTTGCCCCAAAAGGACATTCTCTGTGTGGGATACCTGTGGTTTCAGAAGATAGCAGGGGCTGTCATCCAGAGGCAGAGATTGTGTGTGTCAGCTCTGTGAATGTGGCAAAGAACTGAAGGGAAAATATGAAAAGAAGATTAATCTGTTCAGCACTAAAGATGTTTATTTTAACTTCTCTGCAGCTTCTGAAAAATCACTGAGCAAAACTCCAGGGTATAAATCAAAGTGAGAGAGAGTAAGAAAAATGGCAAGCGAAAGAAAGTCATTACTTTGATTGGCAATGAAAGATTACTCAGGATCCATAACTGTGTTTACCTAGCTTAGTTTTAAGTTCACCATTCCAAGCCTCTCAGAAGAATCCCATGTTAAAAACAAAAACTAAACCAAAAAAAGCCCAAATTGTTCACTGGAAAATGACTTGTGTAATGACACATGTAAGTGGAAGTTTGGGGGTTGCCACCTATGCTCACATGGCTATGTTGTTTTCTTTCATATTAAATGCATACTTTATGGAATTTCAAGCTTTCTCTGCTAAGAGTTTAATCTACAGAATAAAGGCTAAAATGATGAACATAAAGATAGTTATCTGATTTTTTTTCTCCCTTCAGTTTCATAGTCTTCAGCTATAACTTAGCGTAGCCCAATTTACAGTATAAGGCTGGAAAGTCAGTACTAGGCACACAGTTACACTAAGTACTGTTCTCACTTGTTCACTATAAGCTCCCTATTTCCTTCTTAGAAGTTGTTTTCAAAAGGATCTGCTTGCATAATTGTACAGCAGCAAGCCCTGGTAGCCTCAATCCCTAAGAATGTTTTCAATGACCTCTTCCTGCCCAGTTTTTCCATGAGAGAGAGAGAACTCTTGGGAAAGGGGGAGCCAACAGTGTTACCAGAGGGTAAATGAGTAGACAGATGCAGAATAGAGATTAGTGGTTTAGGGAAGAAAAAACCTTTTTTTCCTCGCCCGGTGTTACAATTGCTTTTAAAAAACACCCTTTCCTTTTAACATTTCATGTCCTTTTTGTAGGCCCTTCCAGCAACAAAGTAGATCCTAATTTTAGAAATGAGAATATTAAAGTAGAGGAAAGGGTGCATTTCACCCCTAGAGTGGCTGCCAGCATCAAACCCAGCCTGTGGATCAGTCCTGGCTATGAAGAGGCTGGGTAGCTTTGCAGTGGCAGTACGAGTCAACACGGCCATTTGCGGACAGATAAGTGAGTGCAAACAAAGCCAGAGCATCAAAAGTGAAATGACTGCTTGTGAGGGGAGCCAAGCCCACTAATACACACACATACCTGTACCACATGGGTAGCATATCAAGATTTGTTTGTTTACAGTATCAGTTTTGGTTCTGGATAAGTCTTCAAAAATCTAAGGGCAAAATGACCTTGAAAAGTTCACATTATGAAGAATTAATTATTACCCTCTGACAGACCCCATTTATCACCATGAAAACCAGTTATATTAATTAGAGCACTTCTGGCATCACAGCAAACCTATTTCCTTCGTGATAGATTTTGGTTTAGATTTTGTTCCCAGAGGGACCACAAGAATTCTTAAATGTACCAAAGAGCAGTTTAAAGATTTTCAACTACGGTGAGTTTAAATTTGGGGTCTTTTGTCCCTGAATCAGGCGCCATAGTTACCTCCATAATCAAAGAATTATCTTTGCTAGTGACAGACAAAATTAATAACCAGAGTTTTGGTTTTTAACTCCAACTTTCACCTACAGCACTGACACTGAGGACCATGGGGTAGATTCTTCAGCAATTAACATTATGTGATGTTCCTATAGCTTAAAAACATGCCATGCCATGGCAATGCAGCGTAGGCAGCTTTTAAAGTTTGGATTAAATCTTAGTGAAAGTCTCCCATGACTCATTCAACTCCTGCCATTACCTTATATATAGTGATAATGGTGTAATGCAAGGTAGGGATTTAAAAGGACAAGAACATAAATCTTCTTTTGAGATTGCTGATATTTTGCCATTGACTGTGTGTCAAGAGGACTGAGGGAGCTTGCTGTGTTACAATTTCCCACCCTAGTCATAGTAGGAGTGCAAAATGAAAACTTTACATTCAGATCAAATCCTGTGTTTGTCTCTAAGACAAAATTTTCTATAGGGCTAAGACCTCCAAAATGTGGTCCCAAAGGGAGGAAATTGGAATTTCTCAGTAACATCCCAAGGAAGCCTTACCGCTTTGTTAGCCACAATCAGCTGCAACATCCCCATTTGCAGTTTTCCCTGGATGGGAGAAAAAAATCCAGGCAAATATATCCAATATATCCAGTGCTCCATACACTTAACTATTCACCCCAAATGGTCTGCCTCTTTAAATAAAGCACAGGCTGGGACACGCTATCTGCTTCTCAGAAAGCCGAAGGTGGATGCATGCCAGGGATTTGTGCAGCTTCCTGGCTTTGCTGATAAAGAAAGGCCACTGCGAGGTAAACCTCTGCCCTCTCCCCAACAGGTTTTCCCCGTGGCTGCCCAGAAACAAGGGATGCGAGAAGACAGAAAAACACGGAGCCCGTGGCACCAGAGCCAGCTGCCCGTGCAGGGGGAGGCCTCTGAAGAGTTCACGCACACGCACTTCTACATTTAGAAATGTGAGCTTCGAGCCCGAGCATTTGCATCAGCCGGTGGAAAGTATGAGAGAGCACATCTAATGCTGAAAGTTAATGATAGCATTTGACCATGTTAACCAGTAAGTGACAAGCCAGGGTCACAGGAGTTAATTATTCAAGTAAGTGACTGCTAAAAGAAATGTTTAAGAAGTGCTGGTAGTTTGCACTGACTGCAATGGAAAGTGACTAATCATTTCAAAGTTTAACCTTGACAGATCTTAAGCAGACCATTCTCTTTTTTCTAGTTTTGTTTTTTAAGTCAATATTGTCTACTTCGCAGTCAGTACATTTCAGGTTTTCACTGCAAAAAACACCCTAGCTGGCTAGAAGGGCACCTGTGACATGAAGACCAGAGCTCCAGGAGAGAAGGAACCTGCTTTAAAGGTGTTCAGCTTTGGGAGAAGGGGGTTCTTCAGCCTCAAGTCCCCACCTCCTGTGTAATGCAACACCACTCTCCTCACCTCTTAGTACTGGTATATTTAGGTTATAACCTCTTTGGGGCAAACTCTGCCTTGTTTGTTCATTGCCAAGTACAATCAGTCCCTGCCCACAGCTGATGTCCCTCGGCAAATGCCATAATACAAACACTAATGAAGACAGACTGCTCATACCTGCATAGCCCCAACTGAATTCACCACTTAAAACATTTCATTATTTTTTTTGGTGCCTGGATAATTAAAAAAATTCCCAGGAAAAATACAATTACTGCCCTGCCGTAACTGCTAAGCTTCTGCGGGACATAGCTGCATAATTTTAAGAGCCAAACATTCCACTAGACCTCTTTTTTTCAATAATCAAATACCAGAGAGGGAGGTAATACTGACAATGTATTTCTCTTCTTCTGTATGCTAAACTGTTTTACAACTTTACTACTTGTAATCATGATATATGAGTCTACTGTTGAAAAAAAAAAAAAAAGAAAAGGGAAAGGAAAGGCAAGCATAACGTAACATTTTATAACACTTCACCATATACACAGCACTTCTCATCCCAAGGGTACTTAAATCACTTGACCTCTCAGGAAAGTACAGCTATCTCCAGACTGGGACATAGCATGTGTTTAATAAACAATATTTGAGGTTTGTACACAGTGGACATGAATAATTTTTCCAACTTACAGCTTTGGTAGGAATAAAACAAAAAATAAAAGCATGTTTAATGTGAAAACAGACTTAGAGAACTTAAATATGAAGAATACATTAAGCAAGGGTAAAAATGAAATTTGAGCTGTAAGATGAGAGGACAAATAAGTAAATATTATTTTTTCCTTAAAACAAAACAAAACAAAACAAACAACAACAACAACAACAACAACAACAACAACAACAAACCTTTGAGTTCATAATTTGGTTATGTAGAAGCTTGATGTTACCCTTATCAGAAAACCAGAACTCTCAGTGTTACTTTGTGCCCATTGCTGGGGAGGGCACTGCACTGGAATACATCCTTTGGGGATATCTCAAAGGGAAGGCTGCAAAATCCTCAAGGAAATCCTGCAAAGTGCCTACAGGGAAAAAAAAAAAATCCAGAGAAACTTTATTGAGGTATAGCATGAAATCACAAAGGTTGTGGGAACTTCCTATTCTTCCTGCTCATGTTATAGGGGAACTTAAAGAGGTTATCATCCTGGGTTCTCAAAGATAAGGAAGTCCACTTGTAAGATGGGTCAACATGTAGGCATGGTCAAATGTTGCTTTGTATCTGTTGCCCAAAATGGCTCTTCAGCAGCAGAAAATATATACTTAGGGTGGTGGGAGGCAACGGGCATAAGTATAAAGAGAACTTTTGATGAAACTCATACCTGAGAATAAATATAAAAGAACATTTAAAGTTACTGTTGCAAACAATTCTGTGCCAAGTCAGCCCACGTAGAGGGTAAACTCGTAAGATAAGCATGTAAATTAAAGATTGCAGAAAGCAGAGGTTTGGTTTTCAAGCCCCATTGCTCAAGTCAAAACAATTTCCTGTCCTGTGGTTCTTGGTCCAAGGAAGAGGGACGTGGTAAAGGCAGTGTGGGTGGTTCAGTGTTCACTTTGCTTTGGCTTGAGAAGCTAGGAAGCCACAACAGTGCTTTGCTTGTAGGCTTTCCTTTCTTTGCTTTAAGCGTGACTGTCCCTTTTGTCTTCTAACAATCCCATTTTTACTTTTAGAAAGACAGCCTTTGACCCTTCCCTGGACTAGGAATGGAATCCAACTGAAGCAGCAGGATGCTGTTCTTCCAAATCTACTTTGTGGTGTTCTCTTTTGATGCCATTGCTGGCATCACACAATCCAGGGTGCTTTCAAGCAACTTCACTAATCTGCCTTCATCAGCCTATACCAATAGTGATAACCACTGCTCATAATATGTTTTTCAGTCTTCCCTGCACCAGCCTTGCACTCGTTCCCTAGGAATAGTTTCAGCTGGTGGTTTAAGATCTTCAGCTCAACCTCATTTGTCCTAGAGCAGGCAGAACGGATGAGAAGGCATGCACCATCCTCTTTTGATGCAGGCCTGCTTATTTTTCTGAGTATCTGTATGGGAAAACTTTCAGTTAGTTTTGAGCTTTCCTTCCTTCTGTAAACCTAACAGGTTTAGGTAGTGTGGTAGTGATACTTTCATACAAGTGCTGGGACTTAGATGTACCTGAGTTCCCCTTACAGTCACTGGACATGATTTGGAGGCAACAGTGACAGATTTAGTGCATTTTTAGGAACTCCAAAGTATCCACAGTTCTGTCTACCTGTCTAGCCTCCAGCTGTGACAGTAGAAGGGTTTTCTGTGAGTCAGTCCTGGGTCACATCTGTTGCCTCCACATGCATATCTTGGGTACCATAAGTGATCTCAAACGGCATGAGATACTTACCTGTGAACAAATAAATGAAGCATCTGTCTGACATCATCTAGCTCTGTCCTACTGGTAAGAAACAGGTGTTTATCTCACCTATCTGAGAATGGGCTGATGTGCCCCTGGGAATTCCTGTCCCTTTCCATTGATTTAATAAGAATTTATATGAGTAGATGAGATGTGATGACTAATTTTTAGATAGCTCTAGTGAGGTGGAATATATCCCTTCCATGCTGGCACATGATTAATGTTGGAAGAGTAAGTACCTTGCACTTTGCTCTTAAATGTCATAATAATTTTGGTGAGATTTAATGTTTTTTAAAAAGTGTTCCTGCTTTTATTAAATTGATCCTTGTTAATTATAATCCAATAAATTCTGAAAGGGAATTTAAAGGGTAATGATTTATGCATACGTGTTCAAAAATCAGAAGTATCAGCCATCAAGCCAGCAAATTCCTGCAGAATTCAGAACATGCATTTGAGAAGTGATTTCAAATCCCTATGCAAGTCAAATACAGGGAGAAGTATGTACAAGACATACTGCTATACTGTGACAAAACATAAAGAAGCTTTCAGTTATATAGCACCTTGGCAGGCTGTTCAAAATCAAGTGTTTAACTTCACTTGATAATCAGGTTTCCCTCTTTGCTTCACACATATATTATGCCATATTTACCAAACAAAAGGAAAAAAAAGGTGATATTTTCTTTACTGAGAGCCAACTTTGTTGTGACGCACCTCTTCACTCTTCTTGTTTTTTTATTATAAGAAAAGCATCCTGTACTTGCTTGTATAGCAAACAGATCTTTCCTAGCAGTAGTCCTGATATGTGAACTAGGGATTTATGAGGCTGTAGTCCTACCCCTCAGGAATAATTGGTAGTGTGTCAATTTGCCACAAAACCCCCAACCAAACAACAAAACAAAAATCCAATCCCAAGCTTAACAATTTTTTTGGTGAAGTCCTGTATTTTAAAAAATATGGTCTTTATTTACTTCCTTTGAGTAGTCAGTGTTCACATTAGTGACATAACCTCACTAATCCATTAATGCTCATGAAACTTTGTAACAGTATTAAAAAAGTATTTATAGACTCAAAAATGGAAGTAAGGCCATTTCCTCTTTTGCAATGTTTGTTCCACAAACTTAGTTACTAGTTGCTCAGTCACACCTAGCAAGGTTGTCTTTCTGGTAAATGAATACCTACAAGACCTGATGATATTCATGCATTATCTATATCTTCTGCTTTTCTTGGACTGTACTCAAAATGCTGTATTTCAGAGTAGATACCAGCCTCTATGCCCAAATTCAGTGGAGGTATAATGAGTGTAACAAAGGAAAGTGATCCTTTTACTTCAGTTGATCACCAATTTACACATGTACCCTATGCTGTATATATCTTTGGGGGGTGGGAAAGTATAAAAATAACCATTACTAGCAATAGGAACTCTGGATGAAGGAATTATATTAACAAAAATCTGAAAATTAATGTGATTTTGAAAACACCTATACTACTCAGAGGTCAGGCACATGCTGCTCTTTCCTTGCGTCTTAATAACAAAGCAATAGGCATGTTTCATGGTAACAATAACAGCCAATGTACTAAATTCAATCCAGCACTCTACATACACTGACAGTGATATCTGATAATACTTATGACAGATTATTACGGTCTTCCATCATAAAAGTGCAGCAAAAATTCAAGGCTGCAATGAAAATTAATCTGTCTGTGAAACTGGCCCATAGTTATTCCCCCTCCCCCTCAACAAATACAACATTGATGTATAGAAGCATCACATATGACTCTGTGAGGGTGTTTGTTAGATGCACATAAAGCTTGCAGAGAGAAACTCATGGTTGCTACAAAATACTCAGAAACCAAGTACCTAAAGTGTCTTTACATCTCCTGTGTCATTACAGACAGTAACACTTCACCTTTCATACTGAGACTACTGATTCAAAGTCTAGCCTAAGTCCATCTGACTGAGGAAACTATTCTAATTTAATTGCTGATTTGAAATAGGTCAGTAATTTTAGTGAAAACCGTAAGGATGAAAGTCTTCATTAGAAAACCACAGCCATCCCTAGGATTCCTCTGGATCCTCAGAAAAGGTGAAGGAACTGAATATGCAGAAGAAACTGGCATCAAGCCAGGGAAAAGCCAGGGACACTGTGTGATGCTGCTGGTGGCAGGGCAGCGTAAGAAGGTACAGCTCCTGTTGGTGGAAGACTTTTCTCTGAGACTTATCAAAGCGATTAATACTACACTCATTCAGTCAAATGCTGATTTGGAAGTCAAAAAAGGTACTGTCTCCTGCTAAGGAGAGGAATATAACTATAAATATAAAGGGATGCAAACTATGTCCTTGGGTTTTGCCTCATTCGCTTGATCACTTTAGTATTCTCTGTTTGCAGAGCATCTGTATAATCCATATGTGGTAATAATTTCATGCACAAACTTTAGGACTCACAGTGCTGTAGAAGCTGAACAAACCTTGTCAATCACCAAACACAGGAAAACCTGTTGGTGGAACAAATTTGTTGCATGCTTTAATTGCAGCCAAAGAGGCCCAACTTCCCCTAGATTTTCATGGTTTGTTGTTCAACTAGAATTTCTTCCATGCATCTGAAATTTGCTCCAGGTTATGTTTTTTGACCCATCACAACATGGCATATTACCAATTGATACTATATAATCCACAATGAAAATATGTCCTTAATGTTCCATGACAAATGGAAAGAATTTAGATATCTTATTTAAAACAGTAGAGGGGAAATAGGAATGCAGCCCAGCCCTGTAGTTTAAATTTATCCTTTTTGTTAAAGCAAAACTGGGGTATAAATAAAAAGTATCTGAACCTTTGATTATTCATAACAGGGATTTAGTGGCTTCAGCTTTTCTGAGTTGACTTGTACTTTTTTTTAACTGATTCCTATCTGTACTTATTTCTGTAATAAATGTGCCAGTATATTTTTGGATATGATTTTATGATATTAAAATAGGCCTTCTGGAAAGCTCATGTAGCAATTGAGTATAATGCTTCTAAAGAATTAAAAAAAGAGAACAGAAAACTTAACCCTTTTGAAATTTGTGAAAACAGCTCTTTTGACTACTTAAGACTGCAGTTGTACCATTTTTTTATTTTCTTTTAACATTCCACATGATGATAGATGCAATGCCAACACAAGGAAAGGTATGTGGTCTCTACTCCAAACAGCAAACATTTCCAAATAGAAAATTTTCTATTATATTCTACAAACTAGTTTCAAACTAAATGGATATATGTTTTTAAATCGATTTTATGGGCTTTTAAAATGGTATCCATTAATTCTCTCACTGTAATTACTTTTAAAAATCTATCAGCCTTTTCCCAGGTATCTGCTTATTAATATCGGCATTATAGTGTTAATACTTCTTGGTTCAGACTTGTTTGTAAGTAGTACTGTGACAATACTGTAAAAGAATAATTAATTATAATTTTAAATGCATCCAAATATTCTGAAAAAGAAATAAACAGATTTCATTGCTGCTTATGATCTACTTAAGGTATGTGCATGTAGGTGTTTAGATACGTTGCATTTGCAACTGGAATTGAGCCTTTTTATTCTACCTGCAGCTGGGCTATGAACTAAGTGCATAAAAAACAGGTGTTCTGGTTTCAGTGACTCATTTCTCAACTTCCTCAGGGTCAGTAAAGCCACTAAATATTTATCAGATGTGCTTACAATATAGGGTCTCAAATCAAAACACTATCAATGTGGAATGCCTCCTGTTGGGATTAACCATCCTCTTGTTTGGATATTTTTCTTCTGGGTAAGCAGCTCTTCTGTAATGGCCAATGTTCATGGCTATATTGATCAGGCACAGAAATATCTCATTTTCTTTCACCGAAATTTGACTTTGTTTTCCTGGTGCTGCACAATGCATTTTAATGAAAACATTTTAAGGAGCTGAAGTGAGATAGCGCCTGGAATCAATCTTCTATGCTTTACAGTTATTCCCTTTCCTTCACTCCTCTTCTTCCACCATGTCAGATGGACTGCCTTGCATCAGTGCAGAGGCAGATGACCAAGAGTGCTACACTTCATTGTTTGTAATAAACATTCCTTGAATGATGGGAAATATTTCTACCTTTGGAAACAAAGCATGAAACATTTTTTTCTTTTCTGAAAATCAGCTCCAGGACTCTTGCATGACTCTGCAAAACACTGCCATTAAATTTATTTGTCCCTGGCAAAACTGGGATTATCCAGAGTCACTTATATTCACCTTTACTGACTGAAGGTGTAATTATTGCATTTCGAGGCAGACTGTTGGTATAACAACTGAAGACATTTCAAGATCTTAATTAACTGGAAGACTGAGAACCAAATCAACTCAAAGCCAAGATGAAACATGGTTACTTCATGAGACCAAAACAGAAACTGTAAGAGAGAATTCTTCACTGAGTAGGTATATTTCTAGATGGTTTTGGCCTCTATGCTGTTGAAATTGTTATCACAGGCCTCTAAAGAAAAGATAAAAATATCACCCCTAAAGTCTGTAGGAGAGTATGATATTAGGGGAGTGACCAGTCAGTATCACGGAGAACTTTGTACAGTTTGGCAAATAGTTTTCCAGCATAGTAACAGGAAAGCTCATTCATCTACAAATAATGGGGGAAGAAGTGAATCTGAAGAAGCCTGTGAGAAACAAATCAGTCGAACAGACTCTCCCATGGTAATGCAATTCTTACAAGTAACCCAGGAATTTATACTCAAAAAGTGTAGGAAGCTTACAAGTGTCATCCTGCTGGAATAATAAGCCCAGCTCTGGTGTCTACAATTTGACAAGAATTTTGAAAAATCAAAGACATCTCAGACAAAGTCCTCAAGGATAATTCAACTGGAAATTCTGCCTCACGGAATTCATGGAATGAACTACTCAAGACATTGAAGATGGGGAAAAATTACTTACGTGCCTACCTGGAAAACAAGAATTCCATAATAACTGGCTCTTTGATCTCACACATAAAGGTGCAGGATTCTGAAGGCTCAAAAAGCTGGTTTTGCTAATTTCAATAGGGCAAGATTTTCTGTTCCAATGGCAGAGATCTGGTGGTATTAAAAGTGATAGAATTGAAATTTCATCAGTTTGGGGGGCTTCAAGAAAAAGCTCCCATCCCTTATGATGACTGATGATTTTCATGCATGAGGTAACCGACTATAGTGAGGATATGGCTCTTTCAACTGCAAAAGGGAAAAACCGTGTGAGCAGGCAATTATACTGGAATTCGGACACCTCTTAGACAAGGACAGTTAGAGCATCTCAGGTGGGTGCTGAAACGAATTAAGTCATAGGAACTTTTGAAGGCAGATCCTTCAAAGAAACCAAAATGAGAGTGAAGCCTCGAAACATAAAATGTTCAAATACCTTTGTCAGGTACACCAAGTCTCCAGTGGAGAAACAAGGCTGACATGTGAACAGTTTCTTCGTGTTAGTCAGAAGCGTTGGGTTGAGATGACAGTCCAGTGACCCTCAGGCATGTAAGTGGCCACCAGACAGGTGCAAGGTCAACCCAGGACATCCAGTGTTTCTCAGGCCAGGGCTGGGTGCCCAGGGCTGGGCTGAAATGAGGCCCTTGGGCCATGGGCAGGGTGCATGAGGAGGCCTCAGGCAAGGATGGCCAAGGCCATCAAGGCCCTCTGGGGCACAGACAGCAGCCTCATAAGGGTCAGCAATGAATATTTGTTTTGGTTTATGCCAGAGACCTTTTCAGGAAAGATGTCGTCAGCATGACAGCATCTTCTGTCAAGATTGCTAATCTGTATCTCCTACTACCATTTGTAAGAAGGAGTCACCCATCCTTTCACAGCATATTTGAAGAGTGATGTTCTCATACAAGCATGACATTCTCTTCTGAGGCCATTATTCCCTGATGCATAGAATCAGCTTATGAAGTGATGGCAGCTCTTGGATCATATCAGTCTTTTTATCCTGCTATTCTCCTTTCTTTGTACAGCAGACATCAGGTTACTGCTGAAAACAATACTTTTCAGCATCCTGTCAAGTAAAATATCTATGAACGACAACCTAAATTTAATCACTGCCCTTCTGTGATTTAATCTAAATACAGATCAGTCTGGTTCTGCAGGTTATTTTACAGTGCCTTATTATTTTGATATTGTTTTCTAACAACAGTTTAGATTTGATATAACAAGCATTGGCAGTTACATGACTCCACTCCCCCAAAAATTCTTTAAGTTATCTACTAATTTTTGTGGCTTGTGTTTGATTCTTTCTACACTACAAGATAATTTGTTCAGAATAATTGCCTACTTAGTTGCAATATTTTCTAGTAAAGCTATCAGAAGAAAGTGAAAATAGCATGTTAAGACAAATATTAGTCTTCTTCAGCCAGCATAAACAAACCTATGCCTATGTTGCTCAAGGGGTTCAAAAATTTCTGTGGTGCCAATTAGAGCTCTTTCATTTGACTTGGCCTGTATTTTTGGCATACACAACAAACTTAAAAACGCTTCCTTTTCATTTCTTATATTTCCAATACCTAAGTTCCCTTTTTGTGGTTTTTAAAATAGTTTTTGTGCAACATCTTGGAAATATTATTTTTTTCTGTACTTAGAGAAAATCTCAACTAGTATTGTGAGCAGTAGCTGGCAACACACTATTACTATATATTTATTATTTCATGCTTTTACTCTAGATATTGTAATACAACAGTACAGTAGAATTAGTACTTTCCTTAGTATCTCATCCCCACAAGTAATCCAAATTGCATCTGAAATCAGACAGTTTGGTATTTTTTCTTTATCAGGTCAACAGACACACGGTCTGCCTTAAAATTTTGTTCTGTTAAACTTCTACCAAACCTCCATGTCAGGGTTGTCTGACCTTTTGAATGAGGGCTGGATACCTGTTCTGGAAACTTCTGCAGTTTGAGTTCTCATACTGGCCTCCTGCATCTTACTGATACAGCAACACCTCACAGCAGTAAATATCTGGTAATGCATAAATGCATTTTAGAAATGTTAAAATTACTTTTTGGGCTAGATAAAATTGTCAGTTACAGAGCCCTGATATTGCAAAAGTGACAACCAATGCATTTTTCCCCAGATGTGAATTCAATCTGAAAAAAATAAGTATCTGTTCTCTAAGGTGTAAAAAGGGTGTTTATGAAGTGCTTTTGACAATGGAAAGAAGCTAATTTATGATTAGCTTCCATCCTCACCTCATAAATTACATTCTCACTAATAAAGACAAAAACTTCAACTACTAATGCCAAAGAGTCCCCTTTCATTTGCTCTCATCACCATTTTGCATTTGTCAGCCTGTCTGAGTTAGTGACCTCTAGTTTTGACAATACAGTTAGGAGAAACACGAAAATAAAAAAAGAAAGTACCTTCTGGCTTGTTAAGGCAGGAAGGTGATGGCCTCAGCTGTACTTTCATTTCCCTGTAAGTATTGTTGGGTTAGTTTCTGAATGAGATCTGCTATTTTCACCATATGAAATTTACATTTTTCGCTCCTTTTTGCTTTATTCTAGAGGCTTGAACTCTATTCAAAGCTGCCAGGAATCTCTTGTCAACCTACTGTTTTTCTCACATCAAAGCTTCATCTACGTGTAACTTAACAACCGCTAGACTATCAGAAAGTTGTATTTTCATGTGAAATATCTGTTACAAACAACTCAGATGGTGATGTTCTAGAACAGTGTTTCCCAATAGAGAGGGAAATGGCCAAACAGTTACTTTATTTTCCTTTTGCATCAAGCACAGGAAAATGTTTCCGAATCTTCTGTACAGAAATGTGATGGAAAACATTTCCACTTTATGGGTTTTGGACCTAACATACAAGTGAAAGATTCTACTCGTTTTTCCACTGTGCTTCCTGCTCTGGCCAGGAAGTTGGACCTGTGCTACCTGCTGTTTCACTTGCTCTGCTCCTATAGAGCAGTAACTCTGTCCTGTTCCAAAGCAGTTTCTATTTTGGGATGAAGGGTGTCCTCCTAGGAATTTGAACAGGGAGGAGCAGGAGAGTGACAAAAGGAAGGAAATATGATTTTCTCATCTATGTTCTGAAATCCACTGTGATCTTCCAAAATCCTTGGAAGACCAACTCCAAAGCTTTTGCCCCTTTCTTTCCAATGTACTCTCTGTATGAGTGTTACACCTAGATATTAATTATGTGTTGCTTATTTAGCAGTTATCCCTTCATTTACCCCCTCAGCCCTGTAACACAGTCCCCTGTCTTCTCTTCCCCTGTAAAAGAAGAAAAAGAAAGCCTTTAAAAGTGCAAGGCTCTCTTGGTGGTCTTCAGACTTTGACAGATGTAGATGAGCAAATGTTGCTGCAATAATTGAAAAGTCTTCTTGTGTCTCCATTACTATCACCACTGTGGGGCTGGCACAAGGGAACCTGTGCTTGTGTCTCTGCTCTGCTAACATAGAGGCTGATAGACAGTCTTAAACCACCAGTGAAGGTGGGCTTGAACAAGGTACAATTCCTGTACAGAAGGAGATTGTGCATGGGCACACATTTCCTCCTGTCAGTTCTGTTGAAGGGTGATGACCTGTTACAAAAAGATGAAACAAACAGCTGGGAAGCGGTAAGATCTTAAAGCATCTGAGCTGTTTGCTAAGCAAAGCCGAATGAAAGACTTTAAATCGGTCAAAACTGCTCATAGTTTAATTTTTCAAATTTGTTGGTTTAAAAACATATCAACCATGTTTTTCATTTTTATATGAAGTAATATTTTCCTCAAATTACTACAGTACTTTCATCATCAGCCTCTTCTACTAACATTAACTGAAAAGAATAAAAACATTAAATGATTCTGAGCCAGCTCCTGTCAGAACTAAAGTCAATTTCTGATTCTTTCTTCCAGGCACTACTTATCAATGGAGAAGAGCTACTTAAATCTTTATAGTTGTTTTCCAAATTCACAGAGCTTTAGCCCCAGTGGGACTTTCTACTGGCTGGTCCATAATCCCTTACAGGAATTTTTTAGTGCATTTTATTGTTGATACCATGTGTGAGTCAGTGATTACTCAGCACCAAGTACTCTGAGAGAGTTTTGCTTCATTTGGCACCTGAATTTTAACTCTCCAGCACTTGCTACAATCCTCTGTATGTTTTCAGTGACCAGTGACCCAACTGGATAGGAACCTTATAAAATATAATTCACACATTTTTCACTTCATGTTTTCTTTCATTGACAAACTTTCTGAAAACTATCATGTTGCAACAGTAAAAAAGTGAAACTAGGACTTCACTTAGCACTCTTCTGAGTTACCTTTGTCATGTTGCAGTTCATGAGACTTTTTAAAATTTTAGGTGGAAGGGACTTGAGGTTTTGGAGGACAGAAGTGTAAGTTCTGTTGACAGAAACTGTGGAATCCAAGGGCTCATGAATTGCTGCATGGTAACAACTGAGATGCTCCCAGACAGACACTGATATATTACTATTGGTTTCTTGTCAAATCTGTTCCCCCAAGTGTAATTACAGACAGAATGTGAATACATTAAACCCATTTCAACTACTATGTTTAGCCTCCTCAGATCTTATAAACAGACCTGCAAAAAACCACGCCAACATTTTTTCCTCACTCTCAAAAAAACTCAGTATCTTTGCTTCCCACCTTTAAAGAAAATCAATGTTTGGCAGCTGTCTTATGTTTTTCCTGTGTTCCTGATTTCCCTCTGTTTTTGGCATTGCCAACACAGTCTGCAATATGCTGCAATGCCCTTAATAACATTCTGGAACATCCTCGCTAGAAATGCCAGTTCACCGAGGATTGAATTAGCATGCTTCGTGTACACCGTGGACAGTTATGAGGTTTGAGCCTTTCCCAGAATTTTGTTGTAGATATTTCTTTTCAGATGGGTTATACTCATGTGTAGAATGCCCCAATTCTGTGACATTCTTCAATTTTTTATTTTGTTCTTGCATACTTTGGCTTAAACACTGCTGATGGTATAAAAAAATCTGAATTTCTTGACTAACCAGGTGTATTGTTATGGTTATTATTTTAGTTCAGTTTCATATGCCATTATTAATAAGTGTATTTGCAATATAGAGGTTGGCTATCTCTGTTCTTTGGCTGAGTATCAATCATTTTCAGGGCCTGAAACTGGATTCTGAGTATCCAGCTACCCAGATAAAAATAGAAACTGTAATTTGTCACAGGTGTTTGCTGGAGCAATTCCAGTAATGGACACAACACTAAAAATTGCAGCACAACATTAGATTTATATGACATGGCAGGACCTCCCTATACCACTCCCTGGGATCTGTTTTTAAAGTACTACGGTTTGTGACCCTGTGCAACCACCTATGCTGATTTCTAGATGTTGCTGTTGTAAATATATTCCCATCTACACTTGAGAATTTTGAAATCAAGTTCCTTCCTCCCATTATGCATTTTATAGTTGAAGCATTAGACCAGGCGATGCAGAATTACAGATTTGCAGAATCAGATAGGCCGTAAAGCACCTCTGGGTGACATGCCACCCACCCACTCTATTCAGGGCAGAGCTAATCAGATCAGCTTCGTCAGATCTATGTCCAGTAGTCTTGAACACCTCCAAGGATGGTGTGTTTGTCTCACAGTATCTCTGGATCTCTTCCAGTACTGGACCAACCTCATGGTAAAAAAAAAAACATATCTAATTGAAATCTCCCATGTTCCCCCTTGTAGCCATTGCCTCTCATCCGGTTGCTGTATACCTCCAGGAATAGTCTCACTCTGTCTCCTTTATGTCCTCTGATAAGGTAGTTTCAGTCACAACTTTTAGCTGCAGATCTCTCCTTAGATCTCTCTTCTTCAGGCTACATAGGTCCACCACTCAGCGCTGTTTCTCACAGATCATGTGCTTCAGCTCCAGAGCAGCTTGCTGGCCTCATCAGGACTCAGCCTAATATATCCAAGTCTTTCATTTATTGGAGAATCCCAAACTGGACACGCTATTCCAGGTGCAATCTCACAAGTGCCAAATACAGATGGAGGACCACCTCCCTGGATCTGCTGCCTGCAGTCTTGCAGGATGCTGTTGGCTTTCCCAGCCACAAGCTCACATTGCCAGCCCAGGTTCAACTTCTTGTCCTCCAAGATGGCCCTGTCCTTTTCATAAAAGCCGTTTCCCAGTCAGCCAGCCCTCAGCCTGCATCGTTGCATTAGTTTATTCCATCCCAGATGCAAGACTTTGCATTCACTTTTGTTGAAGTTCATGAAATTCCTGTCAGCCCATTTCTCCAGCCTGTCAAAGTCCTTCTGAATAGCAGCTCTGTCACTGTACCTCCCAGTTTGGTGTCATCTGCACACTTGTTGAGAACAGTTTGTGCCATCAGCCAGGCCATCAATGAAGTGATTAAACACTGCTGTCCCAGTATTGGTTCCTAGGGACCACTAGTTACTGGCCATCATACAACTGACTTTGTGTTACGGATCACAACCTGCTGAGCCCACAATTACAGCCAATTTTCCATGCATTTGATCATCCATTTATCTAGCCCATATCTCAGCAGTTTGAGGATCAGAAGACTACAGGAGATTATGTCAAAAAGTTCCTAAAGTGTACATCACACACTACCCACCCCGGTGCACAACATCATCATAGAAAAGAAATTAGATTGATCAGGCATGGTTTGCCCTTGACAAACCTATGCTGACTGCTCACAATCACCTTCTTGTCCTTCATATGTTTAGCAGTGGCTTCCAGGAGGATTTGCTCCATAACCGTCTCAGGGACTGAGGTGAGGCTGACCAGCCTGTAGTTACACCGATGCTCCCTCTTGCCCTTCCTAAGTATGGGTGCAATGTTTGCCCTTTTGTAGCTATCGGGAACCTCCCCACTTTGAAACTGTCAGGACCTTTCAGAAATGTTACCAGCATCACAGTGACATTACCCAGCTCCTCCAGCACCCTTGGGTGCATCCTATCTGGTCCCATGTGAATGCCCAAGAGGGTTAAGTACTCCCTGATTCCAACTTCTCCTACTGTGGGTACTGCTCCCTAGCTGCAGACTGCTCAGGGACCTGGAGGCCCAGAGGGCAGACCTTACCAAGGAAAACAGGAAAAAATGCACTGAGTACCTGAGCCTTCCCATATCCCCTGTCACAAGATCCCCTGCTCCACTGAGCAATGCACATTCTCATTATTCTAAATTCTCATTAATCTTCTTTCTGCTACTGGCATGCTTAAAGAAACCTTTCTTTTTGCCCTTTTCTTCCCTTGCTAGTTTCAACTTGAGTTGCCCTTTGGCTTTCCTGACTGTATTCCTACATGCTTGAACAGCATCTGTTCATTTCTCCCAAGTAGTCTGTCCCTGCTTCCACCTGCTGTGTGGTTCTTGTGTTTGAGCTCAGGCTCAATGTTCATCCACACTGGCCTTCTGCCATACTCGCTCAACTTTCTGAACATTGTGCGCTGTTCTTGTGTTCTGAGCAGGCTGTCTTTGAAGATCAGCCAGCTCTCCTGGGGCCTTTTGCCCTGCAGCACAGTTTTCCATGAACAGACTCCCTGAACAGACCTAAATCTGATCTTCTGAAGTCCAGAATTGTCATTCTGCTATTTATCTTGCTCACTTTTGTCAGGATCCTAAACTCCACAGTCAACTCACAGTTGCTGCAGTCAACACTGCCCCTGATCCTCAGGTCCAGTATCTCCTCACTGGTTCATTTATCACCTGCATTAAGAAACAGAAATCTCATGTACTGATTGTGCCATATTACCCTTTCAGCAGATACTGGGGTGGTCAGAGTCATCTGTGATCACCAGTGTCTGTAATTCTGAGGTTTTCTTCAGCTGCCCAAAGAAGAATTCATCTATCTTCTCTTCCTGAGTAAGTTAACTGTAGGGATAGATATCTTCTACAACATTGCCTGTGCAGGTCCATCCCCTGATCCTTAGTGTTGTGGAGACATAAAGTCCAGCAGGTCTGGGAGCAGATGTCTGAGCTTTTGTGGTACTGAGGGCAAATAGTATTACCATCAGCATGGTATCTCATGCCAGAGCACTTCATTGAGAAGCTGTCATTATCAGCACATCACCACAGACTGATGCTGGCAGGAACCAGCTGAGATGGGGGGCAGAAGTGAAATTAGCACTGGTGGAACTCAACTCAAGACTAGGAATCCTAAATTTAAGTAGTGGTTCGATGTGGGGAGGCCAGTGTCTAATCTCAAGGTATGAATATGGGTTTTATCTGCAACATGGTGTGCCTCACTTCTAAGTAAGGCAGCTGAAATCAGAGCTGTGGAGATGGGCTACATTTCATCAGAGAGAAAAGGGAAAGATCCCTGCAGCTGGAAGATGTTAACCAACAAAATGCTAGCAGTAGAGCAGTTAGAATTTGAGGAATTCTAAGAAGCAGCTACAGAGAGGCTTGATGGAAAACGTCCCATGAAAGGTGAATACTTCTACAAAGTGTAAAGTTTGTACTGAGCTGGGGGCCATCCAAGGCCCCCAAGAATAGGGCTGATTTGGTATCACACATACTGCTATAGCAATGTAACTAGAGTCATTCCAGATGATTAAGGAATTTAAGTCTATACGTTGCAGAGAGATTTAAAATCTAATTAAAAAAAAAAAAGTTTTTACTAGCAATAATGAATACAGACAATTTTCTTTTCTGAAGCGCAGTGGCATTTATACCTACAGGTACAACATTAGAAGACAATATATGTATTGCTGTGTTGCACTCTTTTACTGCAGGAGAAACTAATTCCCATGTTTTAAAATTTCTTTTAAAATTATTTACATTATCCAGAATGTTAAATAATAATACTACATTTCAGATAATATTTTTCTTTCAGGTAAGTGCCATAGGCCTAAATACAACATATTTTTTTTCTCTCTCGAAGGTCTGTCAAGATTTTATGGATCAGATTTGAATTTCTTGATATTCTTATTTTTTCTTTCTCCTCCAATTCAATGTGTATTTGTTTTTTCTTCTGTCTCAGACACCTCCTTGTTACATAAGTCAGGAAAAAACTTGGAAGCTGATGTTTCTTTTTGTCTGTCTCTCTGTTTCAGTCTCTCTCTTCTTTGTTTGTAGTTGCTTGTGGGGGCTCTCTTTTACCTCTTACACCCCTGGTCAAACTCCAATTACCTGCCCAACTCCTTGGCCTTTACTTCTGCTTGCTGTTTGCTTCAACAAGCAAGCCAGCTGCTTTCCTCTGAGATTATTTCACTAACCCCAGGAAATCTACCCTTAGCTTATCAAGGGTGATAAATACTTCTCACTCTGCCTATATGTTGCTACCTAGAACAACTATTCCTGGACATTCCTATAAACCTGTTGGTCTTGTTCTCACTTTCTGGCAGCCTGGCTCAATTTAGGCTTTTCCCCACCCTTTTCCTTGATTATTCGGGACTTGGCTTTTTGGTGGTGCTCTCTGTCCCCAGTCCTCACTATTTCAGTTTAAGGTTCTGACTCTTTGGATATTTTGGAAATCAGGATACTGATCCTAAAGTTCATAATTTCTCCAGCAAACACAGGTCATACATATATGTGCACAGAATTAAGCCCTTTAAAACAAAGAAATGTTTGTATATAAAGGGAAGTACATTTTTAGGTACATTACTGTATCTGTTACAATAACAAAAATTCTTCTCATGCATAATTTTCACAAAAGCTAGCAAGTGCTTTCTCCACTGGAATCCATAGTAATATTATTTCTGAAACACACTTTTGCAAAATTTCATGATCCAGTATATGACAGTTACTACAAGCAACTGTAAATGATGAAGCTTTTTCTCAAAAGGCCATACTAATACCAAATGACACTCAATCTACTGTATGTACTGTAAAATCACCCTTTGTGATGGTGGATAATAGCAGGGTTTTATGTGCAGGTGGTTTATATTGTCAACAAGAACTCATGATAAAAACACAACATTAGGATCGGGCTGACATTAAGAATGAGTGTAGATTGTCAAGTACAATCTGGTAGCTGACAGATCACAAAAATTAATTGAATCACATTTTTTCTTGTCTGTTTTGTGAGTGTTTATCATACTATGTCCTTTAATCTGCTGAACTCTAGTTAAATTTCTCATCCTGGTGTTTCAGAAGTTGTCTTGGATGAAGAAGGATGTAAGAGGGGCATTTCCACGTTCCTTCAGGCAAAACAACCTTCTCCCTCCCAAAAGTAAAGGTCTTGGGAAAGACCATTCTGAGACCTTGACTGCTATAAAGAGGAGTAATAATACTATTCCTGTGTGGAGGATAGATTACTGATATTCAGGAAGAACCAGGCTAACTCACACAATTGTAGGTAACTGACCTAAATGCTACCTTGCCACAGTTTACAGAAGCTTCAGTTTTCACTTCAGCTTCAGTTTTCACTTCAGCTAAATCTCAGTTTTAAATTTTTTTAAAATGTTTTATGTTGGTTTCTTTTACTCATGGAGGTGATTATGTAAATATGTAAGCTATTATTCAATGCTGCTTCCTACTTAAAAAAACAACACAGCAAAACGAACCAGCTTGGCTTACCTTCCATTATAAATTTATCGCATTTTCTATAGTATCTCTCTCCAAAAATCACACAGCCTGGAACTGCTTCTGATTTTACTCAGAGCTCTGTGCCTCCTCACAGAAGAGCAAGTCCCATTTATTACAATAATGCCACCACTGGATAGAGATGTACTCAATATAAATTAAGCTATCCAAAACCTGGCTCACTGACATGGTTAATAATTTATTGCAGGCTTTCAGTGCATCCTTCTCACAGAATCAAAGACAAGCTCTTAGGACTGTACGGAGAAATTTTCAGTGTGTACCAAAAGCACTTTCAGAACACCTGTAACAAAAGGTATGAGGCTATTACAGCGGTTCTGTACTCCAAAGACTGAGAATACATAGCGTGTGCACCAACTCATACAGGCACAGGCAATTAAGCTGGCCAAAGTATGTTCTCCTGTATTCCAGTGAAATCCTAATAATTTCACTCATTTCAGTAGGCTTTCTCTAGTCTTAAATATTGAGAGGGAGAATCTGAGCAGTGTGTATTCGTTAGAGATGCAGATTCACTAGTGTCAGAAAATTACTTTAGTATAGTGACTGAAAATGACTTCCTGTTTTGTGAAGCCTGCCTTGCCAAGAGGAAGTTATTTACTTTAAACATGCAAACTTGGAGCTGAAGATTTTTCATTATCAAATCTGTCAGCTTGAAAGACATCCTTTTTTTAGTTTCCTTCCTCACACCACATGCCCATTATATGCGAGTCTCACAGATAAGAAAATAGTGCTCTGTAACATGGATTCATGAAAAGTTTTTTTCATTCAAATTAACCTTTGCAAGCTCCATTACTTTCCTGTCAACTTTCTGGTTACTGTCATGATCAGATTTCTGAAGGTTTAGTTGTATTTGAAAGACACAAAACTGCAATGGGCATTTAATCACTCTATCCAGAACTCTGGAAGAACAGTGTCATGAATACTGAGTGGCCACATGCTGATATATGCTACAAAATCATGATGACAGAGGTCTCTTTTTGTAGCTGTCCAGCCTTGTTGGCTCATAGGGAGAAGAAGTATGGTCACTATCTTTCTTCACATCCACTTATGTCACAATATGTAGGCAAACTGTTCCAGAAAGACTTTTAATAGGGTTTAAAGCAAGAAATCTTGTTTAGAGAGTATGTAAGCTAGGGAAGAGAAATTCTGCATTAAACATCTTAATAGGTACCTCAACAAGCTAGCATTGAACAAGCAATTCTGCATCTTCTTTGGATAGAGGAAGCAAGTTTTTTGTTTGTTCTCAGGTCTTCAAATGCAGACTGCATATGAGCCTGAAGAAGGCGAGATGGTCAGTTGCCTCTGAAAAGCCAGATAAAGTTTTTAAGATGAACTGGGAGTTTGATTCTGAGAAGGACTGGTTTCATGATGAAGGGAAGGCGCCAACTGCCAGCAGTCCAAGTGCCCTATAGACACGACTTAAAGGAGAATATACATTTGCATTTCTCTTTATCATTTAAGTTTTTGCTCTTGAAATGAGGCATGTGAATGATTATTGTATGAATTAAACCAGCAATTGAATCCTAGGAGCTTGGAAAGCTTAACTGTTGGTCATGTTAAAGGGTTACACTTCAAAGAACTGCAAGTTAATCTGAAGTGATAAGAATGTGTTTGACATCTCATTCAAAAAAAACTAACAGGTTGTGTTCCAAGCGTTTCTAGAGTTGTGAACCACAACTCTGATAATATTGTTGATTTCTGTAATAAATC
This sequence comes from Empidonax traillii, assembly GCF_003031625.1. Classification (NCBI taxonomy): domain Eukaryota; kingdom Metazoa; phylum Chordata; class Aves; order Passeriformes; family Tyrannidae; genus Empidonax; species Empidonax traillii. The sequence goes on along the minus strand of NW_020955616.1, from coordinate 1,338,641 downwards.
TGAGATATTTCCAAAGTACAGGTTTTATATGTTACATAGCCAAGGACAAAGCTTATGAAGAAGACAGATATAAATTTAGTTTGCCTTTCTTGTGCTTTAGCTTCTCTGATTACTAGTTTCTTCAGATAAAGGGAGGGGGCCTTCACAGTCTCACAAAACATTAAAGCATTGGAAAATCTGGCTTGTTTAAAATCATACTGAAAACAGCTACAGTTATTGTAGACATTTATTGTAAACATAGGGTCTGTAGTGGAAAGATGTTCATTTGAAAAAAATACCAGTTCTGATCATGAAAGCAAAAGGCAATGTACAGACTGTAAGCTTAGTACAGAAGAGGGAGATTTTCTTTCCTTTTTTTTTTTTTTTATGATCTTTTATCTCACCAGAAGTTACATTAGTGGATATGTTCACCACACCTCCATGAAACTTCTTTTCATATTGGAACTTTACATCCCTCTGCTTAGATTTATTTCAGATAATTGCAGTGATAGATATGGTGCTTAAAGATTATTTTGTAAAACTACTGGTTCTGTCAATCAATAAGTAGTATTTCTTTTTTCATAAATGTCACATATATTTGAACTCCTATATTGTCTTTAAAATACAGGTTTTTAAGTAACGTTAAAAATAATCACTCTCATCTCACACTGCTCAGTAACTGATTCAACATAAAAATAAATTATATTTTTTATAGTTTGCGTAACATACATTTGCATCAGCCCCAAACGGTGTTTTTCTAGGTACTAAAGGTAAAGACCACAGCTTCTGCTGCCCATGCCAATTGAGACATTAATTTATACTCAAGAGATTCCATGCACAAAGCTCATGCCTGTCCCGTAATCCAAGACTTGGTTACATATTCAAACTGAATGTGGTATGGTTCTCAAAAAGGGTAACAAATGGGAAGTCTAAAGAGCTTCCTCCCTGGCAAGAGAATCTCAGTAGAGGTTTCTGGGTTGAGGGACCATAGTCCCACTAAAGCACAAGGTGGTGCCCAGCTGTTGCTCTAGCCCTGAGGCCAGGCAGCATCACGCAGAGGGAGATTTTCGAATGATTGATAGCGAGTGGAGCTCCAGTGCCTAATTGCTGCTTATACCTTTGGGGAAAAAAAAAATCCCCTGCTGTCAGTATTGTCGACAACCTGGCTCAATTTCGTCTTTTCAGAACAATAGCAAAAATGCTGCTGATGCTTGTGAGGGAATCCTGCCTGACAAAAATGGTGCATAGAAAACTCAGGCAGTCCCTCAGTGTGCCGGCAATGATCCAGTCTGACCTATTGACAATCACGAGTAAAGGCTGTAATGTCCTGCTAATGGATTGTTCTCTACAGAACACTTTCCTATGCTTTGTTGCTTAGAGTGACCACTCCTTTGCTGATCTGCAAAAGCTGGTATTGTGCTGCAGTGTATTAGCACTCAGCACCTTTGGAAGCTGTGCCTGTGAAAATCATTCTGAGGATCAATTACTCCCTGGAGAATTAATTCAGGATCTGGTCCCACTGTGCCCTGCACGCCCTTGGCTCCCAACGTGGGAGATGCTCAGTGACAGGTAAAATTAGGAGACCTCAAGGCTTGCTCCTGGTCTTGCAAAAATCCAACACAGAACTTCAAATGCCTTGTGTGGTGAAAGATCAGAGTCTCCCCGGGAAGAAGAGGTTATGAAAGAGCAAACCTGTGATATCTTTGTACAAAAGATCACTCAGTGCCACTGAATAACATGAAAATTCACAAGGAATTTTTTTCAGGCTTACATACAAAATAATTTTACACAGAGCATGATATAATGATGGCTAATAGTGTATCTCCAAAATACCATGTAAAATACATAAGGCTGAGATCAACGGTGAGAGAAAGCACTGAAATGACAGCCTTTCAGTTCAAACAAAGCATAGCATTAAAATTCTGGTGGGTGAGTTTGGAAACAAAAATGGTCAGCTTCTGACTGATGGAGTCACCTCCCTGGCTGAGTGTCAAAATAGGTCAATAGAGCTTTATTTTCACAATAGCTAGAAGTAAATGGAAACTTTGCTGTGTTCCAGCCTAGATCAGTAGGAAAAGAGGTGTTCTCGCTGATATATAGCTTTTATATTTGTTACATGATACTTAGTGATATTAAATAACAGCTGGCAGGTTTTCAGCAAAAGAAAATACTTTCGTCCCCACAGATGGCACTACCCCTTACATGCTTGCACCTTAAACCTTACAGCCCAGCAATGTAAAACACTGCAGCACCTCAAGGTTCAGCTTAGCCAAGCGTGGCAAGGTCAGTCATCAGAGCAGGAGGAGGGCAGAGGAGGAAGGTGGGGGTGGAGACGGCAGCCTGACCATAACTCGAGCCATGAGGGCTCAGTTTCTAATGGCAACAATCTCAAAAGCTTCTCTGTGCACAGCTTCATAATTAAGTGTTAAATAAAAGTGCTGTGCTGTGAACAGTGCATCCTCCCTTACAAATTCTGACTTCATCTTTAGACCTGGTAGTCTATTAAATACTTCAGTCTGAAAATTCCTAACACTTCAACACGGACTGTAAAATTAAGACATGGTCCGATCTCAATACTGTTAAACAGTGATTTCTGTCACCAAGTAGGGCTTGTGATCACTGTGTTCCTGCTACTTGGAACCACATTTCCATGTTAATACATTGCTAGGACATTTTCTAAATGCATGTCTAGCTTCATCGTAAAAACTGAGACAAACTTGATCAGAATAATAGATTACAATCACAGGATTTGTGCACAGAAAGGTGTAAGTGGAATGAAGGTCAAGAAAGAAGTGTAATTTCTTTTTAAAACTTACAGCAGAGTTTTTATCAGAACATGAATAATAATCCTTTTAAAAGCAGGCTCTCCGTGACACAACAAATCTGCAACAAAGCAAGACTAGCAAAATGGAGCATTTTTAAAGGAAAGGCAGAACTCATAGTAGTGAACTAAAAAGTAACGCCCTAAACCATCTAAATGACAACATATTATTCATCATAATGCTCATGATTACAATTAGTACAAACACATTTGCTGTACTTCCAAACATTGGTGGGAATGTTGATATGTTTACATCAGTGTAACAGAGAGTTGCGCATTTTCCATACAGCAAACTATTATTTTTCAAACAGCGTAGGAACAGGAAACAGGAAAGCACACATCTGAAAACACGGTTAATCTACTATCTGGTTTATAGCTATTTTTGTGGATTTGGAGAGAATTACATATAATCCACAATAGAGTGACACTTTAACATTCAATATGGGATTCCACCATGTTGCAGATGCTACCCAAACTTTTCTGTGCGTGCTCTGGACACATGTATTTCAGTGGTGGGTGGATTAGTGTACTAAATGAGGCGTGGTTCAGGGAGAGGGTAAGGCAGAGGTTACTTTCTGCAATTTGAATTCCTCAAATATAGGTCTACCATGGTGTCCTATAGTACCGTATCCGGTTTCTCAGGTAACTGCTTTTCTTTCGGCTCTCCCTTTCCCTTTTGTGTGTGTGTGTGTGTGTGTGTGCCTCTATGTATGCTAATAAAGGGAGGAGGGGAGGAAGAAAAGAGGGTTGGGCTCAGCATGTCTTCGACGACTCTCCTGGAGACCTGAGGCTTCTCCACAGCTAAAATAATGGGAATATTTTCCCTTTTCTTTTGGGGGAAAAAGACTAACATTAATTAAACTAGGCAGCTTTTCCCATTCAGCGAGAGGCGTTCAATAGGAGAGCTCTGGCTTCTAGCCAATAGAGGGGGGAAAAAAAAAAGAAAAAGAAAAAAGGAAAATCAACAAACCACCTCATCTCGCTTCTAAATTAAGTATAGCTAATACTCAGCTTTTTTTTTTTTCTTTTTTTTTGCTTTTTTTTTCTGGTTAAATCGTCCTGTTGCCCCGGGGCGGCCCCTCGTCCAGCGGGAAGAGGACACGGTGCGGGAGTGCCGCCCTCCCCTGGCGCCCAGGGCTTGGCGGGCCAGGGGAGGAAAAAACGCTGCTTCCAAGGGACGCGGCGCTACCGCTCCCCTTCCCCTTCCCTCTCCCGGGCGGCCCCTCCCCGTCCCTTCTCTCCCGGTGGCGAGACTCTCCCCCAGCTTCGCTTCGCCTCTCCCGGCACAGGAGCCCCCCGTGGGCGCGGCAGCGCTGCCCGGGCAGAGCCTTTATCCGGCCCCCCTCCGGCGCGGCGCCCGCAGATCGGCGACCCCCGGGCACCCCCGGCAGCTGCCGGGCTGGGGCTGCCCCGCCCGCGGGTTGCCGCGGCAACAGCGGGGGATGTGGGCGGCAGCAGCCCTGCCTTGCCTTTCCCTGCCCTGCCTTTCCCTGCCTTGCCCGGCGCCGGGAGCAGCGCGCCCGGTCAGACTGAGCGTGCTCAGTTCCCCGCAGCCCCCGTCGGCACCTGCCGCCCCGGGCAGTGCTCACGCATCGGGGAGCAGCGGCATGCCCCCGGTTGGTACTCCCGTTTCTGTGCCCCTTTTAAGGTTAAAGCGATGGAGACATCGCTGCCGCTTCGCTCAGCTGAGCGCTGGTAAGCGCCCCCTTTCGCTAATGCAGCTGGAGGGCTGACACACACAAAAAAATCACATCTCCAGGGGTTTCCGCGCTGTCTCGTCGCCCTTCCCTGGCTCGCTCGGGTTAGCTGAGGGCTCCACACGCTGAGTAAGGGACAGGCGGCTGAGCTGCTCTTTCAGCTGAAAACCGTGGGCAGCTGTGCCTGGGTGCTGATGATCCCAGGTTGAGCCCTTGCCGATGACTCACTGTGTGTGGACATCTGCTCGGGGAGCTGCTGCACTCCCTCCTGTGACCTGGAGCTGGATTTCCATACTGACGTTTTTCAGCTCCAGACAGAGTTGTATTTAAAAACAATTTTCTGCTGGGAAGAGTTAAATTGCCGGCTCTATACAGTTATATAATATTTTCTGGGTTTTGTGTGTAGAGATTTTTTTTTCCCCTTTAAGATTTGTCACAGGCCAAAAATAAAGCAGAAGAGAGCAGAAAAATATCTGGGCTGAACTGCACTATGAGATCATTCGTGGGATAGGTTTTGATTTGGTAAGCTTTTTAAGATGAAATTGGAGAGAGAAAAGAGGATAAGAGATTAAACAGTACTTTAAAAAAAAGCTAAAAGTCAGCAAAAATAAGAAATAGAATAAATTAATTTAATGAGGAATTTTGCTGTTGTAAAAGCAATAAGCAGTTTAGTCTAAGAGGGAGCTATGTACCCTTTGAAAAAATCATGTTATGTACATGCAGTCATAAATTAAAGTGAAGTCCTGGCGCTCAGAAGAGTGGCATTGCTTTCCTGTGTGCCTTCATTGTATATTACGACTTAGCGTATCATGTCATTTAAATTATGTAATGCAAAAAGAACCCCCAAATACTAATTCTCTTAAGAGATTGCTGTTTATTTAAATATGTGATCCCAAGCATTAAAGAGGGTGATACCAGCTAATCCCCACCGTCTGATTTCCTTGGTAAATTATTTTAGGGATCATTTGTATTTAAAAAGATGCCATTCTCAACTGGTTTTCTGGTTGTTCTTAGCACTGTATCCCTATTGTCCTTAGCAAGGTTGCTTTGTACAAAATGATATACAAGATGACAAAAAGAAATGACTGAAGAAGAGCACTGGGAATTTTAAAAGACTTTCAGTTCGGCATTGCCATTTTTCTCTTTCACTATATTCTCTCCAACAGCTCAAACTGCTACTGCAGGTAAACCAGGTTGTGCGGGTGGAGGCGATGTTTAGTAAGGCATGCTGCTATAGTAAGTCACCTGTAAAACAAAATGATCTTTGATGCTTAGATAAATGCAGTTGTTCTTATTATTTTCTTGGTCGACTGCATTACCTGAAGTGTAGCTTGGAGTATCCACCTAAGAGTGGATGCTTGAAAAAAACACTAAGTACTCAGTATTCATGAAGCTGGGATAGTCTTCCTTTGTGAGAACAGGTACTTGTTAAAAGCACCTCGTGTTTTGCAAATAAATTGTAAGGAGCCATGCCTGAAGTTTTTTTTTTCATGACACTATGTAAAAAGGGGATATTACCTTGGGGAGTTACAGGAGCATGTGTGAGTATGGTGGGGAAGCAGGAGCACTGTCTGGAGAAGTTTCAGAGAAACTTGAAGAAGGTCCAGCCATGATGCTAATGGGTCATAAGAGAAACAGAACTGAGAAAGAATCCAGAAGCCTTACCAGATACTAACTACTTATCCCTAACATTTAAAAATGGGGTTTTAAGTCTGAGAAATAAGTACGAAAATGAATTATCTATACTCTGAGGTTCCCAAGGTATTTGAGAATCCATTTAATGTTTCCACTCTAAAAGGGGGTTAGTTCTTTTCTCTGCACACTGCATTTCAAAGGCACTCCCCTAGAGTGAGGTTCAGCTTTGTCTTCAAGCACAGAAATTTAGTGTGAGTGAGGTATCTTAACTTTCTGTTGCAGACAGTGGAGGTGGGATTCAGGTTCCTCCACAGGAACCATTTGAGCCTTGTGCTTTCATACATTGAAAGGGATACAGCACCATGTGACATCTGGAGAGGCAACTGGAGGCCAGGCAGGGTTAGCCAAGACAATTCAAATGGCACAAGGTGCCTATTCAGGCAACTGAAGTTAACCCAATATGCTCAAAGGAGTTTATGTCCTAAAGTAGGTACTTTGGTTTGGTCAGCTGAGTTAAGTGTATGTGCTCCTCTGGATGCACAGACAAGATCTGTAGTGACCATGATAGTGCTGTGGACACCTAGCTCACACCCAGATGTCTATGCTTATGACCTGAAATTCAGGTGTTGAATTCTATCCTTGCAGACCTGAAAACTTGTGGACAGCTTTGTGTGAGACAGATGTACAACACTGTCAGTTATCACATGGAACTCCTAAGTAAGACCTACATCTTTCAGACTGGCAGCCAGTTTGTGCATTCAGCTTATCTGAAGTTCATTTCCTGTGAAAATTCACCTCTGAAAACTCAGTTCTTCAATCATTTTCTGAGAAAATGTTTCACTTTTTCCACCCACAAAGAAGTTTTATATACAGCCTCAATATTTTCTAAAAATTCAAAGCTGTCTAGGCCTCAGTATGACAGAAACAAAACAAGACCTTTCTTTATTGCTGTAGAAAGCAAACCCTTGTTAAGTGGATAAAAAGGGTGAGGAAGGGAACCTGGGTGCCATTTAAGTAACTGAAAAGTATGAGAGACTGAAAACTTGCTGTTCTGTAAAATTAAATTTTGGTCAAAACTTTTACAAGACGAAGGACTGAAAGGATTCAATGTGTGTGGTTTCATTCAGGAAAGGACTGAAAGTGAAGAAGAGTGAAGGAAAACCTGCGAGAGTAACATAAAAATAAACAAGTATACAAACTCTGGGAAAAAGAATATGCAAATACGCTTTTCTAAGAAGACAGCAGAGGGAAAGAAAATCTGGTACATTTGAAACACGTCTCTCAGAGACTATTCACTATTGAGCTTAACATTAATTTGAATAGAAGGGTGGGAAAGGACCCATATATAATTGCAGAGATCTACTTCTTTATGACGTTTCCTTATTTCCATTCCCTCAGAGGAACGGTTATCTCCAGATTTTGTTATTCTTCCATGTTTTTTTCCTCTGCAAATGGAAAAACTTCTTCTGCCTTCAGAGGACTTCTTTTATGTGACAGAAAGACGGGTCATCTTTTTATTCTTTTCAGTATTTTATGAGAAGCTTGTCAGGCTTCAGAGATTCTGTAAGTTTTAGGACTGAGAGAGAAGCAAATCAACCTTACGCTCCTGTGGCAAGAGAGAAGGTGCTTTTACCGGTGCAATTTTTAAGCCAGCCTCTTGAACATCCTCCAACCTTTTCACATCAATATCAGTTTGAAATCTCACCTGTCATAGATATCATCACAGGGCTGAAGGCAATAAAAGAGCTAAAGCATCTACAGCAGGACTTAAATGGAATTGCGGTGCCTGAACCCAAAATGGTGATCCAAAAGCCAGCTGTTAATCTGCTGCCTAGCTTGATTAGATGCCCTCTTGTAGGACTGTGAAGTTCTCGAGACACTTACAGCCAAACTAAAGAATTCAATACCTTTCTCTTGTCTAAAATAAGGGGAAGGTTGGGAAAGCAGGCTATGCTTCATCTACAAATGCTTGAGGGACCCAGTATGTTAGATATTTTTGGAGCATGCCTAATGAGTTAGACCTTAAAAAAATGCAATGGATGCTTTCCCTTGAAACAGAGCTGAAGAGGAGGCAGAAGTGCTTCTGTGCCAAATACACAGGATACATCACCAAATCTTCAGGGCACTCTCATCCCCAGAAACAGGGAGTGTAACACTCTTCTCAGCCTGAAAAATTCAATGGATGTTGACTACCTTTCACTCGTTTAATAGTGTTCTGCTAGAAGAAGGGACTGAAGCCTACAGATACCACTTCCTGCTAATCACCATAGCCCCTGAATTATAATGTCATGATCTATCAGTGTGCTCCCCTGCTTTGCTGTACAGAAGGGCAGAAAGGCTACCCTTTCCAGTTAGTTATGTGGCTGATTGTTGGCTGATGAGAGAGGACCTGGAAGCTGAACCTTCTGATTGAGGTGTGGACACCACACCTTATGTTAAAAACGGGTGTTGGCACCGATTCTGGACACCACCACCACTAAAACAAAACTCCAGACAAACACATGAGTTCTGTTACGTTTCTTCAAGAAAGAATCAGAATACCATATCTTCAAAAGATAGAGGAACTTTTCTATAGTCCTGACTAACATAAGTTCTATGTAGATAGGGATGTATGTAAGGTAGGCTCATGTTGTCAGTATTCCTTACTCCTTGGCTCTCAGTAGCTCCTCACTCAGTATGCTAGCTGTTTGAGAACATTGTTGAGAAATTCCTAAGGATTCCTGCCTGTAGAGTAGCTTGACATAGATTTTAAAGGCAAAAGCACCAACGTGCTGCATCTAAGCATGAAAGAACCACATTTTTACCTACTTCTTCTTAAAGAGTTTTTGTTAGAAATGTTGCCCTAGATTTTCCTCTTCCAGCTCATACTACTCTCCTTCAAATCAATGAAAGGAGATATTTCTTTAACCAGGCTTGATCCTTTCACAGATGTCCAGTCATCTTTCATTGCCATGCGACTTCATGATAAGCTTTAATCATCTTACCAGGTGGTCGACTGTTTGGTTACCGGTTCTACTTGGGTGGGCTGGGCATGTCATGTATATCCATCTGAACAAGATATTATCAAGGGATAACAGTCCTCCATTGTTAGCCCTAGCAGTTCAAGCTGGAGGTAAAACATCAGGGGGAGAGCAGAGCAACCTCGTAATCAAAATGTTTGCAGAGAGACATAAAAAAAGAAAAATATTTATCACTTGCCCACTGCTTAGTAATTGCCTGTAAAATTGTAGTATCTTTTCATCTGATTAAGTGTGGTTTTCTCTCTCTGAGGAATTTACCTTTATGAAAATTTTGTACTATACCTTTTGAAATGGCATTTAGAAATTTGAATCTGAACTTAGCCAGAGAGATCATCTCTCTGTATTTCAAATCTGACACCCCAGGGGCTTTATGTTGTCCCTGTGTCCATCTGCTGACAAGAGGAGTTTTAGCTAGTGTTTGGGTTTGCATATTAGGGCATGTGGAGAAACAAATTACCAGGTAAGAAATTACCATTCTTCATAGTTCTCTTTTTTTTTTCCTTTCCCATTAAGAGGCACAAAGATAAGTGGCAGCACGTGGCTTGTAGCTGCCCTATTATAGCAGACCTCCCATGTGGCCAGTTCAAAAGCTAAGTTATAGTACTGATACTAGTTAATCTGGCAAAAGGATTTTGATGGGTGGATGGGAGAATAACATCTGCCTTTCAAATCTTATGCTTGCCAGCATAGGCCTGTGAGGTTTCTGTTGTTCCAAGAACCTCTGAAGCATAGAGAAGGTAAAGGTCCTTTGAATTGGAACCACCTGCTTGAACTAATGTTTTGGCAAGCTCCTGTTTTCCTGGAGCTGGTTCAGAGTATTCTGGGCTATGTGGAATGGGAAAAATCCACAAAAATTACTTACCGCCCCATAAATATTTTTTTATACTGCTGTGTGTTCAGATGGGAAGACTGTAGTCATCAGGCCTGGTAAGTGTGAAGGACATACAGTGTGTGTGTGTGATTCCCTTTACTGCATAGTCTATTGTATTTCCATCTGACACATGAAAAACAGAGCTTAGAGATCTAGAGCCGAGCAGCTTTCAAACTTGATGCTGCAAATAGCACAGAGGATTCATTTGCTGTTTTCTCAAATTCTCTATTTCATGAATCCTCCATTTGTTTTGGAGAGCCGGACTGAACAATGTTGAAAGTGTCTGAGAGTCCTGTTATACTTAAATTTGTGTATTCAGTTTGTACATCTCTCGCATCATACCACTTTAGTGTGAAGGGCTTCTTTTTAAACCAGAGGCTTGTTATGAACCTTATAAAATAGCCCTACTGAAGGCTTGCTTGTTTATCCTTAAAAGGAAAGACAGTAATGGAACATCCTTGAATAATTTGTGAATTTGTGTTAAAAATGGCGAACATATGAAAAGAACACATTTTCTGTACATTTTGTCTTCTCAAGCTGGATCAAAAACATACCATTCATAAAGGCATGGAGTTGCACCTTGTCACTTAGATAATTAAAAATTGAACCATATAAAGTTTTGTAACCATGGGGCTAAAATGTGCTCTAAGGTATGTAAGACAAAACAAAGGTCTCCTCGATTGGAGGACATTCATAGCCCCTTTGAGTGTAACATGCCCATAAATGCTTAATTTATGCCAACTGAAACATTCTACAGAGAGAACTAGAAGGTATAAGCCAAAATACCATACAGTAGACCAGTCAGGATGTTTCCCAGGAGGTTCAGATGGCTACTCTGGATCAGGCATGAAAGATGTTAATGTGTATCTCTCTAGCTTTCAGTCAGGGTATGCAGTATAAGGGTGTCATTACTTTTAATAATTTTTTTAAGTGATATGGAGAGTCTCAGAATTTTTGTACTCGGCTTTTCTTGGTTGACCACATTTTTGCTGAGCTGCTCCACTAGTTGTAGAGGAAATGCAGATGAAATAGGTTTGTAACATATTTTACAGATGCCTAAAGCTGTGTCATATGACTGCAAGCTCTTGAGGATATCACACTTTGTTTTGTTAGAAATGCCTGTAATTAGAGTGATAATTCAGGGTCAGTCAAAAAGTTTAATGTGGCCTCAAATTATTTATCTTTAATTATGCAACTAACTGTGGATTTAAAATAAAATTTACTTTAATCTAAACTCATGTGTGCTTTTCAGCTTCCTGAGTATGGATAGAATTGAGCACTGACTTTTTCCTATGTCCTTTCTGGTGCATTTGCTGCATTCAAACTGTATGTTATTCCTTCTTTAAAGTGGATACTTGTGATCTATCTTTCCTTGGCATTAGTACCAGTACTGGCACTTTATAGTGCCTCAAGCATTTAATCACATCCTTCCTCTGAACTTTAATCTGGTGGGCATAATTTGTGTCTCCAGGGAAAAGTTAAGTACATAAAACAATTTTAAAAAACACTGAGAGACTATTTGCCCTTAATTAGAAAGCACAAGGGACATATGAAGTCAGACAAAACAATAAGATTCATGTATACCATTTTGACTTAATTTTGTTACCACTCTTGGGCATTCTTTGGAGCATTTGATCAACGTCCTCCAGTGTATGCTAAATTTCCTCCCTTGAGATACTTACCTACCTACATCATGGAGCAACTCCTTACCTCTGCTGGTGATATGGGTCGTTTTCTGTTCATGTTCATTCATTCACTCATTAAAATTCACTCATTCAAAGGTTCATTCATTCACTCGTTAAAATTACCAGTTATCCTTTTTCTTATAGGCACTAATTTTCTCTGTCAAATGACCAGCCATAACATTTTCTTTACAGGTGATTGAAGGCTATCACTTGTTTGTGAATTGTCAGTCTCTTAGAGTTCAGACTGGAAAAACTGGTGTTTGCTTGAATGATAGCAATTTTTTTTTTTCTGTGCTGATAGGATAATCACAGTTTAGCAGCTGTTGACTGTTAGACTGTGCTAGAATGTCTCTTGTCCAGATCTCTTGGTTTTAAATCAGTAGCAGGGCAAAAGACAGCAGGGATTCCAAACACAGTTCATATTCAAATAATTTGTACCCTAACTTAGCACTCTTAATGCTATATAGAGAGAGATTCCCAAGTTGTCTCACCTGGGGGTGTTTTTAAGAGCTGCTAAGAATTGGCAGTTTTCATGTATTTCAGTTCATAGTATAGTATCTCAGCATGCCTGAAAATTAGGGCAATATTTTTCTAGATGTCAGTGTGTAAAGGGTCCACAAGGAAAGTCGCCTCAGCCATTTAACCCACCACCATACTCATCATTGTGATATTTTGAGTGCCAAAGTAATGACATGGGTACTAAGATCCCTTGGATTACTTTAGAGGTTTTCCGAAATTACCCAGTTCCATCAGTGCAGAGATCAGGTTGCTGAAGTTCTTAATCTGATTGCAGATGCTTTGTGCATTCTATGCTGTGAATTACATCTCCTTAACCAAGAAAAAAAATGTTTACAAGTGTTGCTGGAATTGCTGTTGCTAGCCTTTTTGAGTTCATACCCACTTCTCTTTCAGTATTGTAGAACAAACCATAGAAGTGTTTGATTATTTGTCTGACAGATTAAAGTATTCTCAAGAACTATTTCTACCCAATATATTTACTCTTCACAACCAATATATGTTGTCTTTTCTGTTTCTTTTCTTGTTCTGTAGAAAGCCATTGCTTGCAACAGCAAAAGGATACAATACTCATGGCAGAAATCAGAGGAACTAGAGCAGGCTTCCAGAACGACTAGAGATGACTGTTTCAGGGGTGGAAATGAGCAGGTTTACGTAGATAAGGATTAATGTAAGAACATACAAATTTTGTGCTGAGTTAGATGAGAAACTTGAATTGTCCAGTATCTCATCACCAGGAGTAGTCAGAACCAGATGTCTCAGGGAGCATAAAAGAGATGGCAAGTGCATAGTAGAAATACTTTGCTAATGTCCAGCATATTTTTGAGCAGGGAATTCCTGAACAAGTCATGTCTCAATACTTAATGGGCCTCAGTGGATTTTTCTTCCATGAACTACTTTTTAACTCAACTTGAGAACCACTCATCTGAGCTCTCATCAGAGCCAATGGCAAGATGGAAATAATTCTATTACATGATTCACCTAATTTATTTTCTCACCTAAGGATGAGAATGTAGCTGGCCAAAAAGCACTGATTTCTTTGTAGCAGAAATAAATGCAGGTGATTAGCTCAGATATGAGGCTCTGTGTGAAGTTAAGAAATTAATGAATCCCATTTTAGACGTGAGATTATGATCACAGATTTTAGAAGGGTATGTACTCATGTGGACTATTCTTTGGTTCAGTCACCTAAAGATAGGAATTTATAGCCATTAGAGATGACCTATTTTGGCCTCCAATATATTTTCCAGAAGTATCTGAGTCTTCTCCCATAGGTCCTATGCCATACTTGCCAGCCTTATGAGAATGCTTCAGATACTCCAAGATATGTCAAAAGGCATTAAGTGCCTTTTCTTGAGGGACTGAATTGATCCCAAGGTATCTTAAGCTCTAACTAAGGAAGATGAAGTGCAATGAGTGAAGCCTAAGGGTGATGTGTAGAACTTGATTCGGCTGGCCCCAGCACTGGTGAGTGTTGAGATCCACTAGGATTCCTGAGACATTCTCATGGAGCCACCAGGTGTGACACAGGACCTACTAGAGATGGCCCTGCTTTTGAAAGGCAGTTGGAGTCCAGGCAGAGTAACATAAGACATTTGACAAATGTTAATAGACTGAAGTCCAGGAGACTGAACTGAGCCTCCAGTACGTACCATGGCATCTGAACCGCTCTCCAGGTTTCATCACCCGTAGGAGCTTATGCCCAGTTGCCTAAACATAGGTGAATAGAGCTAATTGAGATTGATTAGGTTATCTGAGCCATCCACTTAGAAGTGGTGGTATATGAGGTAGATGGGACCTAGAGGAAACCCCAGCTCCTTCTTGTCCAGCAGCTGGGGGCTAGAGAAATAGTCAAGTGATACTAAATGCCCACACAAGAAACAATACAGATTTGAATGAAAGAAATGAGACTAAAGTTTCAGAAGGGGCGATTAAAAATAAAGGCTGATTTACGAAGTTAAACATTTGATGAAGTTCTTTGTTCACTAAAAGAAGAATGTGCAAATTTAAGTAGTCCTGGGTAAGAGTCTTGGATGTGTTCTGTGGAGGATACTGTAATAAGGAAATCTGTATTCTGTACTTGTGCAATGCAAGGTTGTATATTTGCTGAGACTACAACACAAATAATAGTCATAATAAAGTTGCACTTCTAAAAAAAAAGACAAGAGGAAAGGAGATATTAAGATGCTTTTAAAAACTTGAAAATAAATATCAATCAAATATACTTGCAACCAAGTTTAAGGATCAGAACACAACTGATTACAGGAGGAACTACAGATATTAAAATGTAAAATATGGGGGAAATCATAGAGAAAAACATACTGTTACAAAGTAGAGAGGAAAAATGTTATGAAGTTGCAAAAGGTACGGGAGGAAACAGATATCACAATTTATCCACACAGGTAGGCTTGGAAGAATGAAGTTCACCTTTGAAGTTTACCATGTTGTCATGAAGAATCAAGAATGGGAAAAAAAGAACAGAAGAAGAAAGATTGGCCTCAACACAGAAGAGGAAGCCTTCCGTGATGCAGGCAGGATCAACCTATTCAACTAACTTAATCGGATTTCGGAGTAAAAACTTACCTCCTCAATATTTTATGGGTGAATCAAACTCTAGAGTCTTTAATTTTTGAAGAAGAGTTTTAGGGAGGATTTGGGCAATGGACAGGTGAATCACTGCAGTTTCATAATAATTTATTTAATGTGGGTTTTTTTTCCATTTTCTGCTTAAAACAGTTTTCCATTGCTGAAATTCAGAAATATAGTTAAAATGTACGTGCTTCGCCTATTTAATGTTGGTACTATGTGAGGACATTATACAGTAAGTGATAAAAATTAGGAAAATTTTACTTAAAATTGATAGCTGAAAGAACTTCTTAAAATTTAAGTGTATATGTAATCATCTATTTTAGTTTCACAGTGTTTAAGGATCCCCACAGATTATAATCTTGGAACCCATAGTCATGAACACTCTAGAAAATGGTTGAAAAGACCCTGAAAATTTCGTACAAAATCAAAAGTTAGTATTTTAAACAAGAAAGAAAAGACCTTTACTAAATTATACTATGATAAACATGTATAGAAATTTTCACAAAAACCAAAAATAACTTACAGTTTCTTCTGCTGTTAAAAAAAAATCCGATAGAGAAGAAAAAATAAATGTATTGTTGCATTTTAACTCAGAATTTTTCCATATCTTTCTTTAGTACCCATAGAAATTACACAGAAGAAACCGAACATACACGTGCAGAGGACTATGATTTAATGCCTGGAATAATCAGAAAAAATATCCTGCCATCTCCAATCAAACTTGGCCTGTATATTATGGTGAAATTCTGTAAGAAAAAACGAAGAAGCTGTCATCACATCTAATGGCTTTCTTACACTCAGAATCCCCTCTGGAATAATAATTACATCAGTGTATCTGTACTGATGAATCTCTGCTCTGCCTGCTCCCACTGTTGTGCCTGCACTGTTAGTTCTTATCTATGATTTATGTCAGGCGTCTCTACAGCGCCGTGCTGCATTGGTGGCTGCACATTTCCATATGGATGGGTATCCTGTGGTTTCTGGCGCTGCTCCGAAGGCCCTGCTGAGTTCCAGGCCATTCTTACACTAGATTGCAAGGTATGTTTAGGAGGCGTGGGGAATTATAGGGACAGGAATCAATTGCTTGTAATAGGGTTCTACTGTATCTCACAACTCACTTGACTGATCAAACGGTGTGCCCAAGCGTGTGTATATATGTGTGTGTGTGTGTGTGTGTGTGTGTGTGTGTGTAATATATGCTCAAGCACATATATATTTATATATGGAAATAGAACATACCCCTGGATGCATTTTCCCCACAAGCAGATATGAATATCCTAACAGTTTACCTGAAGGCATTTTAGCTATTAATAAAAGTGTTTCAGGCTCTTAAAAAGTTCATTGAGTTTTAAGAAGTGTTAAATCAAGCTTGCTCAGTAAGAGTGGGGAATCCAATGGAATCAGTAATTTATGTCATACTAAAATGACCTCTGAATCTGCTTGACAATCTTGTATTCTTTTAATGCCTTAAACAATTTTATGAAAACTGTTCACTAGCTTTGGGCTATTAATGGCATTAATCCTTAATGATAAGCAGCAATTATTTTTACTGTTCCTGCTATTTATTTTTTCAGTCATACTACCTAGCACTCTTTCCTTCTAATGTGTTTGAATTATAATCTCCTTCCTTATGTAACCTTATTATTATAATATAGATAT
Source organism: Empidonax traillii (assembly GCF_003031625.1). Lineage (NCBI taxonomy): Eukaryota > Metazoa > Chordata > Aves > Passeriformes > Tyrannidae > Empidonax > Empidonax traillii. The sequence goes on along the minus strand of NW_020955616.1, from coordinate 1,322,169 downwards.
TGCACAATACTGACCTTTTTACCATTATGCTTTTCTCCTATCTTGAGAATGCAAATTCCAAGAACCAGGGAAAGAACAACGCTGCAGAGGATTACAGTCGTCACCAAAATGGTGTGTTTTGTGTCCTTTAGCTAAATAAATTGGTCTTGAGAAACCCTAGGCTTATATGTTCCTGATTTTATTCCTGGTGGGAGGATGGAGGTTGGGATTTCTAACACTTCAGGGACTCATAAAAAAATATCAAGGCAGTGAGCATGTTAGGAATCAGCTGGAAATTGTTCCTGGCGTATCTTAGGTTTTTCTCCATGATAGCAATGTATCAAAACAAGTCATCTGTGTTAGACCAGGAATTGCACATAACTTGATAACAGGCCTCTAGTCAGACAGCATCATCTGGTAAAATTTGTCTTCGGCCACAGATGCCTCAGAGGGAATGTTTTATATTGACAACTTCAGCAAGAGCAAAAAAGCAGTGACACAGTATAGTCCATGCATTGTATGTTACGTTTCCTTGGATTTGGCCTTCACATCTCTCACTCTGTAATTGCTTTCTGCTTTTGGTTTGGTGATGATCCAGGTTACATAAAGACCGTTTGACTGGAAAGATTTGGATGAAGTCCCGGTGTCTGAAAGGTAATCTATGTGAAATGGCAGGAAACAATTTTTTCTCCCCCTGACTTCTTCAGCACACCAAGTAAACTTTTTGCTTCGTTGGTTTCCAACCTCCTTGTATCTGTCAGTCACAATTCATCCAGAGTGACGAATCATAGCAACAAGGTGGCTTCCCAGTGCCTTCATGGCTCTCAGCCATTAAACATCCACCGCTGTCCTGTGAAAACTTATACCAGATTCACTGTGGAGCTTTCCTTTGAGGCTGGAAAAGACATTTTAATACATCTACAGTTTTCCTTGCTTCCTTTACTGCAGCGTTCCCTGTAACAAGTCACTGCTGCAAAGCACATTTCCCAGGCAAGGAAGCTATCTTCTAACCTCTGCTAGAACATCCAACAAGGCTTCTCTTTCTCTGTCATTTGTGAAGAGGACAGTATTTTGTCCTCAGCTTCTCTGCCTGATCCTGGAGACTTCAATATACGTTTTAAATGCATGGTACTATAATTGGACATTCCTCCTGTTGATAGATTAGCAGTTTCAAATCCAGAAATCCCTAATTGCTTTTCCAGACAGCAGTGCTTATCCAAAGTAAAACACAGCTACACAGAGCAATCATTGATGCTGTTTCATAGTAAATCCATTTGCAAGCAGTTTGCTCCTGGTTCACAAGTGCCACAACTTCCACTCTAACATATTTGTTCTTGTGGTGTTGGTCATTGTGTATGTCAAATTTATGGGACCGAATGCCCATTTTGCACACCAGTTTAACTTCAGCATTCAAATGAAACTCAGTGTTATGGGAGTATTTACAGATTTCTATTGCAAAAGAGCTGTTTAAAAGCTACTTAAACAAACTAGCTGTGCAGCCTAAACATTTGTAGTGCTGCAGACAGAGTATAGGAGGCAAAAGCTCTAGGCTTGATGAGGCTTTTAAGCAGACGTAACAGTAATGTCACTTCTCTTCAAATGCAGCTCAAAATCCACTGCCAAACATTGCAGCAAACTGTATGAAAAGTTGAGTTTATTTCACAACAAAAGAAGGCCAATTTCAGAGTTTGTTCCATTTTATATTTCCATTTTTTCTTCAAACTGGATTACTGAATACAAATTACAAAGTGTTATCATCTTGATTTTGCAAGAGAACTATCACTGTTCTGCTGTGACTTAATGCAGAAATACTGCCTCACATTTCTCTGCACTATTTCATCTGTTAGTGATGGTGAGGTCCATAGAGGGAGTGGGAGGGATAATAAGTGCTCTTTCCAGCTGGTGCTGGCTTCATTGGCTTTCTTTTAATCCAGTATGTGAAAAGTAGATACAGTTAGGAAAATGTTGCTGTTGATTATTATGAGGTAATTTTAAATATTCTTCTCATTTACAAGCTTCTTTTTCATCCTCATCCTACACACTCAGGTTGTATCTGAATCCCATCTCACTTTCATTTACCTGACCCTTTGTAAAATAGGCTTCAAAAAATCCCTCTCTCCTATAGAAGCAGTTTGTAATTTAATTAATAGTATAAAACACTCAAGTGCTACAGCAGTGAGCATCATAAAACCAAGAAATAAAGTTCTATGGGAATTAGTGGTACATGGAAAAAAACCCCAAATTGGAAGTTAGCTTCATCTCACTGCAATTTTGATCTTTCGGTGAAACAAATTTTTTTGGGAAAAAGCAAGACTAAAGTGTTATTTCTGTTGTAAAAGTCAAATCTCAAGAGATGGATTTAATTCATCAGTATGTATATACGCCTGAGTACATTTTGTCTATAATGATAAAATATCCTCCATTAATGAAAATACTAATATTTAATGAAAATACTAAAAAAAGTCAGAGTATAATCAAAATCAAAATGCTTTTAAAACAGTCCTTCCTTCCTTTCTTCCTTTCCTTCCTTTCCTTCCTTCCTAGAGAAGTTAATAAATGTTCAGGACAGAGCTTGTGTAATGTGTCATAAATAAAGCTCAGAGCAAGAGACTGAATGGTAAATATTGAACAAATAGCTGCTTATTAGTTTCAAAGTAACCATCTGTTTTAATGGGGCAAGATCTTGTAGAAAAATAACCATGAACCTATATTTAATTGCTGAGAAAGACTGAAACGTGTAAACATTGTGCAGAATTAGTGACGGAATTTTCTAACTTTTAAGTACATATTTATGTATTTTATTTAAATTTGAATCATCTGCCTACCATGCAATGTACTCTAAAGGAAACCTTTCTCTTTCCACTGCCATGTTCAGTGCAGCTGAAGGGTTACAGAGAAAAAGGAAAAGGTTTAGGCCTCGTCCAGACCCTGAAAATTGTGATCCTCTCCGAGGAAGCAGAAAGGATGTCTAGCATAGACAGCTAAAGCCCTTTATGTGTATTATTCCTTACTGAGGCAGAGACAAAAAAGAACTGGAGTCTCAAATCCAGTAACTGAGTAATTCTGAAAAGCACAGTGCAGTTTTTGCTCTTTCCTGTGGGCAGAATGGCAGTACATTTCTTTTGTGTAGCTAGCACTGGATAGCGATAGTGTACACCATTTTATCTTCATGACACACCATTCAACAATGTGCAACAGAGACAAATATCTGTTTCCCACTCCTCAACAAAACTGTAGGAAAATAACAGTGGTCATACCAGATAAAAACGTTAGGTACATATCATCCAGTATACTGTTTCTTACAGAGGTTTAGGGAAATAATTTTTAAAAAGGAATGAGAGTGAACAGTCTTGGGTATGCTGTCTCACCAGTGGTTTAGGGATATCCTGAGGCAGGCTACGTGTCAAGCCCATTGTGTCTAATATTCACTGGTGGAAGCATGAATATGTCTGATGTTCACTGGAATCTGTCAGAATATCTGTTTTATCTTTACGACCTAGCCTTCTTGAGGGAGCAAACTTTGCAATTAACTGGGTATTGTATAAGAAAGGGCACTCTTTGGTTTGAGCTTCTTGACTCGTTAAGTAGAACATAAGACTGGGAGAAACCAGCTGGTTGGTATTTGTGTTGAGTGTCCTTCTACTGGTGGTGACTGCAAGGATGTTTCGGTACATTGGGGAATGTGGAATATCAGTATTACATGTCCCCTCACACCACAGCCAGCTAAACATGTCCCACCACTGTAAATAAGGCCCTTTACTGTATATCACTTTTAGGTGGTTCTTTTTGAAGCTGAAGAGTCCCAATCTTTATCAGTCCAAGTCCATATGTAAGGTTATATGTATAATTTGTAGCTTACTTTCCTAATGTGGGGTTTATGTGCTGTAATTGACAGTTTGTCCATTAGTTTCTACTTGATAATATTTAAATTGACCAAGCACTACCAAATTTGAACAAGGGCAGTGATCTCATTACACAGCTAGTGGTGGTTTGCCTTTGGTGGACTTATAAACTTAGTCTCTACCTTCACAAGCATTTTTATTTTAAGTTGACAATGTCACTGAAAGCATTCCTTCTCTCCCTGCATTTGAACTAGCAGTGAATTAGACTGGGGAACTAAGCTAACCAAACCAAAATAATAATGGACAAAAAATGGATGAAAATATATTAGTGCTTGCATGTACATATGGAAAGGCCTTCTTACTGCTGCTGCTTCTAGGGCCACCTGATGCTGTTCAGAACCACTGCTGAAGGACAGCCCCAGGAAAGGTCCTTAGCCCAAATTCAGCAGTAAACTCCTCCATTTCACCTGATGAGTGTCCAGTCACCAGGGACATTACCCTGTGGCTTCAGCAGCAGAGCTCTGGTGCTTCATGTCACAGATAGCAGCTATGGGGTCTGAGCGAGGAGATTAGGAAATGGGTAGAGGAGAATATGGAGGCAGAGGACACAGATCCATAGGATATGAGGCTTTGCTAACTCTGTTGCAGTTGGAACAGCATGTTGCCATCTATATAGGCTATTATACAACCAGGGAAAGAAAACAGGCAAGGTAATTATTCTTCCCCTATTACTATTCATCCGTTTTCCTACTATTCTGTTGTTTGTTGTATATTTTTACCAGTTTGTCTGATACTGTATTAAACATATTTGTCTGTGCCTCCCAAGATCATGCTTGGACTTCTTTGAAATAAACATGATCCTATGTCATCAGAGATATTTCCTGTCACAGCTGGAACCAGACGTCTCATTCATTTCTATACTTAAGGAGGATTTAAGTGCATGTATTGAGAAGTGTTATGATTTTGAATATAATGACCTTTAACAACTTGAATTTTGCAGTAAGTGCAGCAGAAGCAGATCACAAAAAGACAAAAAGATGTATGTGTAACAAGGCAGAAAAAGCAGTGAAGTTTTGTGTATTTATTATGCATATATGTGATTGCAAAGCGCATCATGATGCAGAGGACCTGTCTGTAAATTGCTAATAAGAGGCATTGTAGAAGGGAAAAATTAATAAAATGGTTTAACTAAAGCAGTGTGCAGCAGTAATGGGCTCAAACCAATGCATTTTGAAGAGTCCTATATGAGTATTTTACACATCATTCACCAAATGGTGGCTGTATTTTTTTATAAGGTAGGTTTGTAAAAGTCTTTTGCATTAGCTAAGTTTTCAATTGTTGTTTGATTATTATGATCACTTAGCTAACAATCTGTTATTCTGGTTACTAGAATAGATTTAGGAGCGATAAAAATTTTCCTGACATTAAAATTAATCTTTTTTTCCACAAAAGTGTCTCTTAGAAATTGTTTTCTACTAGTAAATATGTAAAATTGAAGGACTCTTCCACAATTCCTATTGAATTGCTCATTCTCTACTACTTTGTCACTGTGCATCGAGCTTTGATTAAATCTACATGGATAACTGCACGAAGTATTTTGGAAAAGCTGGCTGGTTTGTGTGGCCTGTCCTTGGATGAATCAAATAGCTGTCCCTGAAAATAGAGACAGCTCATGCCTATTTCCCTGTGCTAAGCAAATTCTCTGTCTGTCAGATTTTTGTCATGAGCAAATTGATGCTGATGTTAGTTGTTTACACAGTAACTGATCTCAAGATGGCATATAGAAGGTGCAAAATTTCTTTTAAAAAAAATGGTGACAGCCATGTATTGATTTAATTGTAGTATATTTGATCTCTTTAATTGTCATGCAGTGTGGGAACCTGGATCCATTAATAATCCAACAGTTCTCAGATGCCGTTGATAAAGAAGAATTTGTTAAAGATTTTATGTCATGTGGCCATATGATTTTTGAATGGGCTTAATTTCATTAGTTTAAATATGAGAAGGTTGAATTAGCAAAAAACCCATACATATGGCAAGATGAATGAAGAATTAATAGAGGCAGCTCATCACAGCCAACTGTCTGAAAGACTGCATAATTTATGCTAACTTCTAACTTTCAGTAAGTAACACAGAGTCTGCACGGGTTGAAGCTCCAAGGTGAAACTGAGAAATGTCACGTTTGAACTGTTTTGCTGATCCCCATACCCTTTCAGCCACGACTGTGTCATGTTTTAGGAGATCAGGAGGTCTCTCAGGACACGAACACAGTAACAGTCAAAGGTGTTAATTACTTCTGTATGATATGGATAAATCTTTGTTCAGAGTGTGACTTGATTTTTAGCCACCCTGCGAATGAGTGCAGCAAATGGCAGCTAGTAAGGAAATGCCCAACTGGTCATCATGATCTGCATGCAGGAACTTCTGCAAAGCAGTGTTGTCCAAGAACTACTTTGTACCAGTGATTATAAGGCACATCGCTTTAGGAATGACAAAAGTGAACAAAACAAAAGAAAACAAAGCAAATCCCCTCAAACACCACAATAGTGTTTTAATTTCCAGAATAGCAAAAAAAAAAAAAAAAAAAAAAAAAAAAAAAAAAAAAAAAAAAAAAAAAAAAATAAAAAGAAAAAAAAAAAAAAAAAAA
>NW_020955616.1:1305393-1315680 GCF_003031625.1 Empidonax traillii | reverse complement strand
TCTACTAGTAAATATGTAAAATTGAAGGACTCTTCCACAATTCCTATTGAATTGCTCATTCTCTACTACTTTGTCACTGTGCATCGAGCTTTGATTAAATCTACATGGATAACTGCACGAAGTATTTTGGAAAAGCTGGCTGGTTTGTGTGGCCTGTCCTTGGATGAATCAAATAGCTGTCCCTGAAAACAGAGACAGCTCATGCCTATTTCCCTGTGCTAAGCAAATTCTCTGTCTGTCACATTTTTGTCATGAGCAAATTGATGCTGATGTTAGTTGTTTACACAGTAACTGATCTCAAGATGGCATATAGAAGGTGCAAAATTTCTTTTAAAAAAAATGGTGACAGCCATGTATTGATTTAATTGTAGTATATTTGATCTCTTTAATTGTCATACAGTGTGGGAACCTGGATCCATTAATAATCCAACAGTTCTCAGATACCGTTGATAAAGAAGAATTTGTTAAAGATTTTATGCCATGTGGCCATATGATTTTTGAATGGGCTTAATTTCATTAGTTTAAATATGAGAAGGTTGAATTAGCAAAAAACCCATACATATGGCAAGATGAATGAAGAATTAATAGAGGCAGCTCATCACAGCCAACTGTCTGAAAGACTGCATAATTTATGCTAACTTCTAACTTTCAGTAACAGAGTCTGCACGGGTTGAAGCTCCAAGGTGAAACTGAGAAATGTCACGTTTGAACTGTTTTGCTGATCCCCATACCCTTTCAGCCACAACTGTGTCATGTTTTAGGAGATCAGGAGGTCTCTCAAGACACGAACACAGTAACAGTCAAAGGTGTTAATTACCTCTGTATGATATGGATAAATCTTTGTTCAGAGTGTGACTTGATTTTTAGCCACCTTGTGAATGAGTGCAGCAAATGGCAGCTAGTAAGGAAATGCCCAACTGGTCATCATGATCTGCATGCAGGAACTTCTGCAAAGCAGTGTTGTCCAAGAACTACTTTGTACCAGTGATTATAAGGCACATCGCTGCAGGAATGACAAAAGTGAACAAAACAAAAGAAAACAAAGCAAATCCCTTCAATCACCACAATAGTGTTTTAATTTCCAGAATAGCAAAAAAAAAAAAAAAAAAAAAAAAAAAAAAAAAAAAAAAAAAAAAAAAAAAAAAAAAAAAAAAAAAAAAAAAAAAAAAAAAAAAAAAGGGAATCTTACTTAATTGAATTAAGAGGCAGCAAAAAGATATATATATATATATGTGCAAATATGCTTTGTCTAGAAATATCATATTGGAATGTCAGAGGAAATGCACTTAAAACCTTAAAAAATATCCTGTCAAAACAATGAAGAAAAAAATAAAATCCAATAAAATTCCTGCCATGGTGAATAGGGAGTGACTTAAAAGGCAGAAAGACTATTCAGATATCTATGTATAATTCCAGGAACTATATATTCCCATGCAAAGAATGAATGATTCATAATTCAGAAGACTTAGTGACATCCTTCTGCCTGAATGAGGAACCATAGAAAAACATCGAATATGGCAAATCAAAAATCAATATGCAGTCAGATAAAAAGTACTTCGGTAAAGACTTGCTTGAGACCTAATAAATAAATGCAATTTGAGAACTAATAAATAAATCCAATTTCATAAGTAAATCCTTTGAAAACACATCATGTACATGAAGTTTCCAAGAAGCTGTTAGCTGCAAGGTTAATAGTGTAAACTATATGCTTAAGGATCCCTTTTCTGCAAATGACCAAATCAGTCAATGAATGAACTTTTGATATTTGTGTTTGCCATGGAGTAGCTGAAAAAGTTTGTTTCACACAAAAAAAATCATCCTTATTGGAGATGGTTCATAACCCTGTCATTGAAACATCTGTAGAAAAGAACAACAAATGAACTGCTATACACAGATAACCAAAGCCTTATCAAAGGCATTTAAGAAGATCATACAATCATAGGATAGTTTGGGTTGAAAGGGACCTAAAGACCACCTAGTTCTAACCCTGCTGCCAAGATACAGGATGATAATAGTTATCTGTTAGATAAAGAGTGGTTTAAAAGATTAGAAGTTGAAAATTGAAATAAATTGCCATTTTTCAGTTCTTCCATTTTTTAGTGTGGGAGGTCACAAGGAAGGATCTCTTTCATGGTCTGCATAAATATCCATCCATAAATAACTGAGAAAAGGCAGATATGATGAAGCATATTTATGGTATGACAAAGTTTACTGATGATACTAACTCATTTAAAGCTGCAGAAATGAAAGCTGATGGAGAAGATCAACTGAAGGATTTCACAATACTGTGCACATGGTGCCTGAGCATGGTATCATTTTCTTTCTGGTGTGCAGCAGAAAGTGTATGGTAGCACATTTCAGAGGTAGAGTTAGTGCACTGAGCAGAAGAGGCTCGTGAATGATGGGAAAGATGCTGCCCTCATTAGTCCAGAAGAGTGTGTGTTGCATTCTGTAGACTCTTACCGTACTCTTCTGGAGAGGCACCATGATATGCTAGGGATGTTTGCTTTTTTAAAAAATAAAAATGTATAATTGTGTGGAAAGTAACTGATTGAGAAAGGTATCTGAGTCTTTTGATAATAATCTGTGTTGATTTTGTGTAATCAGACGATTATTTTGACCTTTGCAGACGGGATGAGGAGTGAACACAGAGCAAGAAATTCCAGAATGAAGGGCTGGTAGTGAAGGGCAGAGAGATTGAAGGGAGAGTGTTTGACTGGTATAAGATGAAGGTAGAAAACATTTGACAGTTACACGGCATGTTAGAGATTAAAGAAGACAAATGATGATGGGTTTAGGTGAAGGAAAATGGAAGGATGCATTTAGTTAGGTTCAAACTAAGATGTCTATGCCTCAAAGACAGCCTGCTTCAGAATATGAAATCTATGTAGTCCTGTCTCTGAAAGTCTAATAAATTATGGCTTTTATCAATGGATCCACTAGTTCTCATCTCTGACTGTTTCATTCACATATATTCAAGCAGTTCTTTGAGAATATAGATATGCTAAGAATTAGTACATCTACATATTAAGATCTTAATATTCACGGTACAACTAAGATGAGTGTTGCTATACAAATTCTATAGATGACGAGAAACATTAAACTGGGAGAGGAGTGTGGGTTGTGGGGTGTGTTTGCAGTTTAACTAGAAAAGGAAAAAAATACTCAGAACCTCAGCTCCAGACCAGGAAGTTACTCTTTTCAGTAGCAGGATGAAGAAACATGTTTCACAAGAGCTTTTCAGAATATGCAAACTCTAAGCTTACTTGTAGATGAGGCAACCTCACAACCTAACCAAAGAAATAAAGGAAGATTCTGTTGATTGTTTCATCCATTAATGATTACTTTCCACTACTGCAAGAGAACATTTTAATTTTTAATTGGATAGAGTAAGTTTAGATTTTCTCCTTGAGCGTATGCAGAGGTGGAATTCAATTGCATGGAAGTAGGTGTCTTTGTATAAGCTTGTCAAAGATGACCCCCCACCACAGAGTTATTGCCAAGATACAAGCCCTTTAGGGCATGCTACTTATTTAATCCTAAACTAGAGATTTTCATGAGAAGAATCATGCTGTATTGTTTATTTCTCTGTTGGTTCTACAGGATCCTAAAGTAACTAGTTCGTATCCAGCTTTCTGTGTTGCAGATATACAAAGTTACATGAAATTAATCTTATCCTGAGTTATCTATTACACAGAAAGTATCCCAGGTGTTCCATTCTTGGGAATTGCATATGAAGGAAAGTGAACTTGAAAATCAAAACAGGTTTTCATCCAGAGCGTGCAGACAAATCTTTTGGACTGGGCACATACACTACTGTAGTTGGTTGACCCTGACTGGACTCCAGGTGCTCACCAAAGCTGCTATATCACTCTCCTCCTCAGCTGAACAGCATGACAAAAATATAAGAAAAGTCCTGTGGGTGTCAGAGAATGAAATACTTAATGGCTTAAACATTGTAAGATCACCAAAATTCTTTTGTCCACTGTAGCAAACAGAAAAGAAACAGCTGTCCAGCTGGCAAAGCCAACTCCTCCCTGAATATGCCTACTTTGAAATGACCTTCAGATGAGGTAAGTGGGTGCTATGGTCCGACTATCCCAGGTACCAAAGCGTTTGTATGTCTGAAGCTACAAACTGAAGGGAAGAAGCACGAGTCTTGCCAGGAGCCTGCTCCAGAATGGGCTTCCCATGGGCTTAAAGCCTCCTTTGGGCATCCACTTGCTTCAGTGTGTCTGCAGGACTGTTTCACTCATGTATTCTCATTCCTCTCTCCTGGCTGCCATCTTGCGGGAATGTTTTTTCCCCTTCTTAACTCTCTTACACCACAAGTGCCACCACCATCACGGATTGTCTCATCCTTGGCCAGTGATGGGTCTTGTCTTGGCTGGCATTGGCTCTGTTGGACATAGGGGAAGCTTCTAGCAGCTTCCCACAGGAGCCATCCGTGTAGGCCCCCCACTATCACAATGTTGCGGTGCAAACCCAGTATATTACCTCGGTTAAAAAGGCTACTTAAGGAAATTTCTTTTTATAAGCAACAAAAGGAAAACAACTTTTAATTTTCAGAATTCTGTCCTCTCTTCACACTAGCACTCATCATCTTAGCATTAAGGAAGTTCAGACCACAATTCAGATGTCTTGAGTTCAAGCACTGCTGCCCAATGGCTGTTTTGTGATTGTATGTCTGCGGGGGCGCTTCACATTTTCTATGAACATGTTACTGAAATACTATCCACTGTGGATTAATGGGTCCATCTCACCTTTCACCTCACACTTCTACTCACTTTCTTATCCTGGGAAGGAAAAAATCACTGTTATGTCAGTGAAAACGTGATACATGTGTACCATACTGTGTTATTCTCGCCTTCAAAAGTGGATTCATGCTGCTAAAGTAAAGTGCTAAACTGAAGTGTTTATAAAACAGAGACCTCTTTAGTTAAACTAAAGTCTGAAGAGTCAGTCATTGTTACTGTGTATATGGTTTGCTTATAATTAGTTGACTTGAAGTACAGGTAAATTTTTACATTTGTCCTGATTAACTACACACTGACTTATAGCTGCTCTCTGGTCAGCCTTTCATGGGGACATGGCAAATTCTGTACCTAAACATTTGTCTAGATATTTTTAATGCTCTTTGTGTCCACACTTGAGATTTTATATCACATGACACACTTAATGTCTGCATTAATGTCTGTTTGTCATATTAAATAAAAATATGGTAGAACCTAAAGTATTAGCTGTTTTTCTTGTAGGCATGGAAGTCTTTGTTTGGTAGGACAGTGGAATGACACTTAGGAGGCTCAGGTTAAATCTTTGCTTTTTTACAAAGTCTTCTCTGACCTTTGGTAAGTTACTTACAGAATGGTTCACAAAAAAAGAGGTGTATATTGTGCATTAACTATAAGTTTAGTCTAATATTTAGTCATCCAGGGGGGTTCCTAGAGGAGAGAAATGGTTACAGGGAGACTACCAGTGCAGATAATGGGATTTCTCAACAGGATGCCAAAATCACCAATCTACAGGAGCTAAAAACACGTTTGTTTGCCTCATCTTTGGAAATCATAGTGTATTTAGAACTACTCAGTCCCTCACTCTAAGGTTTTAGAGCAGCTGGTATCACTGGACAATCGATGAAGGGCCCTCATGTAACTATTGCAATGAAAATAAAGAAAATGCTGATAATAGTAAGTTAGTGAAATCCAGGTATCTGCTTTCATTTGCTTCATCCTCAGAAAGTTTTAACATTAGATAATAAGATAAAATTTCTACTACACATTGATATGGGGTACAGCACCACTTTCTTCACGTTTCTTGTTAGTTCAGTGTCACAGACTCCTCCATGTACTGTCTGTAAATCAGTGGTAACTCATAGGAAGAGAAAACAAAATCAAAACTCCCACCCGTAAAAAGGAAGCAGGGGAATCTATACAGAGAAAACACTGGCCACAAGATTAGAAATGCATTTATGCCCAGCATCAGGGAAATAGAAATACAGTTCATTCTGTTCCACTCTTAATAACTTATAATGCAATAATAAATATGTAACAGCAATAATAATATCAAGAATACGTGGCTGAGTGAAAATAAACAGTTTGAGTAACTCAACTTTGTTACTGCAGCCTTATTCAGTAAGGTGCTAAGCACTCTCTTCTCTCACATGGTGCATCTTGGAGCCTCAAGACCCATTGATTGACACGTGTTTCAGATGAGCCATTCCATTCTAAAATACTCTAAGAACTTGAATGAAAGTCATCATGCAAGCTGCTTGAAGATAGATTCAATGTTAGAATGTTCGATTGGGGGCATTTTTCTTTTTTTATTTCTTAATTATTTTTTAAAAAAGAGAAGTATTCAGCAATGTGCAGTAGATTGATAAAGACAAGCAGGGCATTCATTGCAGGTCATTAAGCAAAGCAGGGAGCTGTAAGCATTTTGATCCACATGCTTGGTTCTACTGAAAAGTGAGATAAAAATAAAGTAAACCAATGAAAATTATTAACAAATTTATCCTTTTTAGAGAGGTGAATACCTTGTTTTCCTCTTATATTAAGTGGAGTTGTAGCTCCACTGCACAATATAATATTCAAGTAGGAAGAAAAGGTGAGGGGTTTCATTTCAAATACATTGTGCAGCGTGGCCTGTATACTGTTTGTAAGGTTGTATTAGCTGTGGGATGGTGAGTTGTGTTGTCTTCACTGATTAAAATGTTCACTCACAAAGTACAGTGAAACTTTGTTAGTAAGAGCAAGGATATACAATCTGTGCGTTTAGGTAAAATCTAACATATCCCATGACTGAATGGAACTAGAATTTATACTGAGTATCAAAACTAAAAGCTACTTTGAAAAAAGAAGCAGTGCTGAAAAATAATTTGCCATATGTAATTACAAAATGATTAAAAAAGGTGATTTGAATAATATTGAGTGAAACAAGATATTTTCTTCTCATATGAGATAGAAAAGAGGATCCAGTCTTGAATCTGAGAGTAAAAGTAATGAAAATTTCAAATTCCAAGTAAAAATCTAGTCACCTGAAAAAAATTAGTTCAATAATTGGGCATTTTTTTTTCCAGTCTGTGCCTTAATGTGTTTATTAATCTAAATTAATTTACATTTTAAAGCAAAAATTTGTCTTGAATTGAAATGAACACTTGGTTTTGCAGTTGTTAGTAGATAACATTGTAAGAATTTTTATCTTTTTTCCTCCAGCATTTTTATGAAGTGGGAAATTCCTTGAAATCAATTCTTTACTGGGAAAATAGAGGTTACCATAAATCATAAAATAATAGAATAATAGAATAATAGAATGGTTTGTGTTGGAATGGACCTTAAAGATCATCTAGTTCCAGCCTCCCTGCCATGGGAACGTCCCTGCCATGGCACCTTCCACTAGACCAGGTTGCTCAAAGCTCCATCCAACATGGCCCTGAACATTTCCAGTGCATCCACAACTTCTTTGGGCAACCTGTGCCAGTGCCTCAGCACCCTCACAGTAAAGAATTTCTTACTGATATCTAATCTAAGTCTACCCTCTTCAGGTTAAAGCATTGTCACTTGTCCTGTCACCACATCCCTTGCATGAAGTCCCTCTCCAGCTTTATTGTGGGCCCCTTTTAGGTACTGGAAGGCTGCTGTAAAGTCTCCCCGAAGCCTTCTCTTCCCCAGGCTGAAGCAGCACCTAAAGGTGAAAAAAGTGTTTCTTTGAAAACTTTCTTTCCAGCCATAGCCTAAAGCACACGGGATGGACCCAGGAAAATTCTTTTGTCTTCTGGAAGAGAAAGGGAAAAGCTCTTTTCCTTCTGTAAGCAAATACCTTGCCCACTGTACAGTGCTAGGCCATGAACTGGTTTTTCTAGCCAACTTCCACCAAAGTTTCTAATGCTGAAAAAGACGTGTTAGCCTAAGTTTAATGGGAAGGGAGGACAACTGAGAAAGCAATCATTTCGCTTGCAAATGGTCACCGCTGAATGTTGCAAACAAAACCAATCCCCCTCCTATCAAAGTGCATAAAAATCATTCACATCTATGCAATGCTTTTAATATGGATAAATATAAGGGCTCTTCTGAGTTACCTTACATGCTTACTTTTTTTTTAGGATTCATATGCCTAGCAGTTAAACATATGTAAGCAAGAAATCCTTTATATTTAGTGCCAAGTCTCTAGAAATCACATTTCTCTTACTACTTGTCTACTTCAGCCTTCATTTCCCCTCGGAACTTCCCTCCCTCTACCTAAACTGAGCTCAGCTTATTCTTTCTTCTGGCCTGCTTAGAGGGGTCAGTGTTTCTAGGTACCCACTTCACCTGAGGGAAAACTTTCCATATGTTGGAGGAGGTTACCCAGCTCCAGATTTCTCTTCATTTTATTAAAATGTGGATCCCTTTTCAATCATATTTCATACACTGTTAAAAAGAAAAAGCCAAGTTCCTTTTTTTCTTTCCTCAAAGCTCTCCTATTTCTAATCTGACAGTGGTGTAATAAGCATTGCTGCTTTTTAACCACCAAATATAGTTACTCTAAATAATTTTTTTTTCGTTTAAAAATGGATGTAGGAATGGGCACATGAAGACTCTGTGAGACTGAGGCTGTACCGTATACCACTGGTGAAATTCTCTGCAGCCTTAAGCCTCCTCGCAGATTCCCCAAAATTGGAGACTTCAGCCAAGGGCTACAAAAATATTTTTGGTTTCACAGGTAGCCCAGGATGATAAAAGGATAAGATAGCTTAAGATCACTACATCCTTTTCTCTTCTTGCCCTATCATCTTCTGCATAACATTACGTAGAGACAGTGTCCCAACAGCCATTTAACCTATTATTCAGAGTCTTGCAAAGCATATACATGGAGTAACATGTAGATAATCAGCACAGTAGTATATAATCATGTAATATTTAAAGTAAGCAAAGAAATTATTTTTATTTTACCTTTGGATTTTTTTTATTTATTGTAGAATTCTTTAGGTTTTAAATGTATTGTGCTTTGTATGTAATTACTCTATAGAATATAAACACTGAAAAACATTTGCTGATTTGTTCTGAACTATTGTTCATTATTTATTCTGATATATATTGTTCTAATTTGTTCATTAACTATGAAATAGTTAATGCTATCTTATCAAAACTGAGTAAAAAAATAAACCCTATTTCTTAAGAACCCCATATAGCAAGCAATCTGTGTGTGAAAGCTAATAAAAAGCTTTAATGCTTGGACTATCAGCTTCCATGGTATCACACACACTTCTATTGTACAGAAGCCAGAACTGGAGTTTTAACTTAAGCATTAACTCAAATGGATATTAATCTCTTGGGTGCCATTTGGAAGGCAATCTGGAGGGTGGAAGACAAGAACACAAGTACATATCCACAGGGCAAACCACTACTATACTTATTAGACTTATACTCTTTGACCTTGTATGTGAAGATGTGAAATTAACTTGACATAAAAGAGATGCAATGTGATTTGTATGAGCTGAATGAACAAGAAAGACCTAAAGCAAAACAAAACCCAAACCCAATCCCACAAAAAAAACCCCAAAACCACCAAAAAAACACATCCAAGAAAACAACCTCTAACAATTATTTTTGGATTAAAAATGAACAACTGCATTATTAAGTTGTGATTTGTTTCTATAGTTCCAAAGGTGGACATTGTTGTTACAGTGAGTCCTAGTTTTACACAGGATACACTTATTTTCTAAACCAAATGTCAAATAAATTAGTTGGATTCAGGTTTTATTCCCTTAAGTCACAGGAACTTTTTTTAAGTTTTTTGGTTTGATTCTGGATTTCAGAAATAAATTGCACAAAGAAAAGGTTGGTGGTTTTTAGCTTAATGGAAATAGAGCACAGTATATAATCATGTGTTACCTGAGATATTTTGGAGTTAAGTATCCTTCAACAGATGCATGGCAGGGCAGTAACGTGAAGATCTGGGAACATCTAGAAAGATCTTGTAGTTAATAGCTAAGCTTTTGCAGCTGTTCTCTAGTGGTCATTGTTATAAGTTAGTTTAAGAATTTAGATAACTCAGTTCCAATTAAAAGTTGATAAATTTATTAAGCAAGCGATAATAAAGCAAACAGCGCTGGGTGGTCGGGGGGGCTAGCGCCCCGCCCGAGACACACACACCCTGCTTGAAAACCGGGCCTTTGTACCCTCTCGATATCAGTTGTTGAATATTCATTCATTGTCCGTTTGTTGCCTTAAAAGGTAATTCCCCTGCTTTGGAGGTGGGTGTTACTTTTTGGTTGGTTGTAACTTTATCTCCCCTGGGCTCGTACAGGGG
>NW_020955616.1:1303114-1304724 GCF_003031625.1 Empidonax traillii | reverse complement strand
TTGTTAGTATCCCCTTTTTATTTTAATTTGCTTGGAATAAAACCCGGTGCCTTCACTTATCACAGTCATCAGTGTCTGGTCTTAGCTATACAGCTAAAGATGTACATCACCAATGCTTATGCCTTTTTCCTGTCCTCATCTCTGCAGGTGTCCAATGACATTTGTGACAGAAAACACTTTACTTTCTCCCTTCTCTGCCCCAACATTATCTGAAAAATCTATCTAAAAAATTTATCTTACATTACACCGCCCCCCCCAAAAAAAAAAAAACAAACACAACAAAAAAACCCCAAACCAAACAACCCCCCCCCCAACAAACTATAGGGTTATATCAGTTAAATCTTAGCTTGCAAAGATCAACTTAGGATTTTGGACCTGTGGAGCAGGTCTGTTGATTTCTCTGTAGAAGCTGCAGCCCATTAATCTAATTATTCCAGATGCTGACAGTTAACTAATCCATGTCTTTGTCAAATACAGTATTTGTGGTGGTTTTGTGTGGTTTGTTTTGTTTTGTTTTGTTTTTTTTTTTTCTTTTTTTAATACTCTGAAACTGTTTGGGTACAACACCCTTCCTGTTAAAAAATGGGCATACTTTTTCATTAGGCTTTTTGTTACTGATAAAAAGACTTTAATTTCCCAGCCCTAAACTCATTCTGCCTGGTGTCACAGATATTAGACTGAGAGAATCCAGTCTTTTTTAACCTTTAAATGAGTAAAAAGTTAAGCTGGATGAAACAGCTTTTCCTTCTCTGACCTGCAAAGGGCTGAGCAACTGAACTACAGTAAGCTCCCAGGTTTAAACTCCAGTGTTTAAATAGCATCAAGTCACAGAGAATTACTTTCTAAAGACATTAGGTCCTTTTAGGTGAACCCAAGTAATATTGTAGTTTGAAAAAAAAAAAAAAAAAGCAACTCCCACAGTATTTTCTTCAGGAAGTCTTCTTAATTTACCTTGAATAGAGTTTTATATCTAAACCCAAACTATCTGAAAAACTTCAGTAAAGTCTCAGTGAGAGTTCTGACAGTTAAATTTCATATCAAGCAGAGCTGTTGCCAGGAAATGTTATCTTTCCATCAGATTGACAAATTCTGGGTGAAATTTGTGCATTTTTGGGGTGTGACTAAAAATGTTGATCCTCCAATTTTTCACTGAAAAATAAAAATTTTCCCAGCAGTCTCTCTGTCATCTCCTGATGAACTGGAAAACTACTGTTACAATATTGACCTTGCATAAGAGAAAAATGAGATAATCCTCCTATCCTCTCTAGCTCCAGGGTGTATAACACAGTCTCAATTTTGTCTCCATTTCAGATGGAAGTACTTGCACTGATGAACTGGGGAGCTGGAGCTCACGCAATGAACCCTGATCCTCATGGTGAGGATCCTCATACCACCCCAAGACAAGCCTGCAGTATTAGATGTAGAAAGCTGGTTGTGCCACTCCTCCTAAAGGACTGGAAAGTGGTCCCATCACCTCCTCATTTAACAGTGTTGATCTTTTGAAAGTGCATGGAATCTGAATGAGCCATAAGATACAACCATGAGAGAAGAAGGTGGCCATGGAGAGGGACGTCTTATGTGAAAAGAGACTGCAAATAATCCTTGAGCCA
>NW_020955616.1:1279507-1301638 GCF_003031625.1 Empidonax traillii | reverse complement strand
GAGCAATCAAGTAGGCTGTGCAGGAGCATCTGAAAAGCATCTAATGTGCACTGTAAAGATCTCTGAATACTGTATAATGAAAAATTCAGTCAGAAGACCAGAAAGCAAACCAAAACAAAACGTGTACAACAGCTGTCCACCATTTCTGAAAATCTGTGGAAATAATGAAGGTGAGTATTATGGTATTAAAAGAGTAAGAGAAATTGTGGCAGATTTTCGATTTGGTGGATGCCTCTAAACTCAGTGGGAAGAACATACACTGGAAGGAGGGCTCGATCACTGTTTTTACCACCCTGGTGGTAAAACCTGAAAACTTAAGCTAGTCAAAGGACTATTTTTATTATGACCTCAACGAGTACCGTGCCCCAGGACTTTGACATCATTGCAGTAAAATACAGTGTATTGAACCAAAAGTCTTAAAATACTACTTTTATGCCATGCTCGCTACCCAGAAATAAATATCATTTATATTCCCAGGACAGTTGTAAAATACTTTCACTGCAACACTCACTAGAATACTGGCAGAAGCCCAGATGGAGACAATATCAGATCTTTCATTCCCTTGTCCTCATGGACATCCTTAAAAGGATGTGAAGGAAATTCGCTTTCTCTCCTTTCTGCAACGCTATGAGAAGCTTGGCAGGCTCTGGATCAAAGCATATTAATGATTATTTTAAGATAATATGATGTATGAAAAATAAACATGGAACACCATGTTTTGCTATGCATGAGGTACCTGAAATGAAAACCTGTGCCGTTTGTAAAAAAGAAAAAAAAAAAAAAAAACACAAAAAACCCACAACAAAACAGAACAGAACAAAACAAAACAAAACAAAACAAAAAAAAACCAGGAAAAAACCTACTTTTAGTCATGCACTGAAGTATTGATTCAGCACAATGTTGACACACACTGAAGCCTTTTTCTTAACCCAGGGAAAGTAAAGCACAAGCTTAAAGTTAGGTTTAACAAAGATAGTAAATGGAGACCCGAATACTCAACCCAAACTGTGCAGGAGTGACAAACCCATCCAGGCCAGCCCAACACATAGGCGGGCACCATAGCACATCATGGTAAATGAGCAAGGATGTGATCTGCTGAGAAAATGTTTTTGTGGCTTGTAATCATCACTCTTTTGAGAATGTCAGTATTTCCTTTTTTTGAATCTGCCCTGTACATCTCCCTTTAAAATAAAACTTCCTCAAGCAAAGGAGAAGGGCCTAAGGACAAGATCAGGCATTCAAAATAGGGCAGCCACTACAAAGAAAAAGCCCAGAGCTACAGTGTTGTTCCACGAGGCAGGAAATTTACTAACACCAACAACTCGGTGCTCCCTTGTTTCACAGCATTCACCCTCTGTTCTTAAATACCCCTCTACAGAAAAATACGCAATGCACTTTAAGTGTTCCTTTTTGTGTAGACTGACTGTTCTTAACAGACTTCCAGAACAGTTTGGGGGTTAAACTTTGTAGTCCGTACACTCTCCAGTTCTAGGCTATGTAGACAAATTCTTCTGTTCTTCTCTCACTGTATGTATTAGCTTCAGTTTAATATGATTAGTCTGAAGAGACACTTGCGGTATTGCTGGCTGGCAGAGTGGAAAATACCTTTTCTGGCCTAATGCACCAATGTGTACATAACCCTTTACCCTTATGCTTCTTGTTTGTTACTTTTTATAGTTATTTGTGTGATTATATAATTGGCTGACCTAGTTTATTATGTTTCCTTCCTTATTTTCTCCTGAATCTGAACAAGATCATAAATAATAGTGAAAGAAAAGAAGCAATTATTTCCACATAGAGTGACTCAAAATTTTCCCTTTGATAGATTTTTGTAAGGAAGGTGTTGTAGGAGAAAAGAAATTCTGATATGAGATTTAAGTCTTCATTTGGCAGAGAGTGGATAGTTCCCCTCTTTTTTGGAAATTTTGACTTAAAAAGGAGAAAGTGGTATTTTGGTCCAAAGTAATTCACACATTATTTGAGCCACTGAGGAAAGCTGAAAGCTCCTAAAAACTCACATGACTGAGGCTCTAATGCAGCAGTTAATGAAAAGCTATAGAGAATGCTACTCTTTACTAACAGTCATTTATCTGGCTCCATTCATACTTTACAGAAAAATAATTGTGATGGAAATTATGCCAAACATCTGAACGTTTTTCCTTGTCAGCCAGTACCCTGTTAGTTTGATTGTTTGTTATTTTTGCCACTAGTTATTTCTTGTGTGTCTGCTCAGCATGCAGTACTAGTTTGATCTGTAGGAGCTACCACAGCATAAACATCAACCATAAAGAAGAACATTTAAAATGGACAATTAGGAAGTAATCTGTCCTTGAGGAAATTAGCTCCCTAATTCTCTATTAGTGGTAGATGCTACCGACTGATCTAGAAAGGCTTTCATTCCTTTAGCCTAAGCAAATCACTCTCCCATTCTACAGGCTTTCCGCTGTGTTTGAAGGTAACATTATAAAATATAGCTGTTCTGAAAAGAGAAGGCCTGTAAAATATAATGTGAAATTAGAATTTTTCTCATTGTAATATATTGCAAAATTATATTAGCTCATCCCCCATAAGGTATGTTATACCATTGAATTTTCTTCCCACAGAAAGGAAACCACATTTCTCACTCTGCAGCTTTCTCAAATAACTGGTATGGTAGTGAATTGTGAACTCGTACTAAAATTCTTCAGAAAGTTTATCTAAAGACCTTCTAACAAAACACTTAAAGTACTGGAAATGTTTCTGCATTAAGTGCTAAATATTCACTTTAGAAATCTCTCCCACAGAGAAAAAGTTCAGTTGCCACTTTTCTCAAACAAAATGGATTCTTCCAGCATTGACTTGAAGCAGAGATAAAAAAGTAATTCCCCCATCCTCTCCAGATAATTTAACTAAGGACTGGCTCATTTTGCAGTCCTACAGCTCTTTATAAAGCACATACATTTATCAGGTTTTATCAAGCATAATTCTGCTATGGACGTGTAACTGCTGGATGTAGGTAGGCAAGTTTCATATCCAAACATCTGTTGCCTGAAAAAGGAAATGAGATGAAAATCATTATGGAGCTGCAAGGAACAATGAACTTGCATAAAAATATAGAGCACAGGGCATAGGTTTCTGTGACTTCTTTGTCTGCTGGCAGTACTAAACCCAAGCTACTCCTTATGGGAATACTTTGGCACAGCACTTTGAAGCTTGTGCCTCTATCATTGCAGGAGAACTAACTTAAGGCCCAGCCTCTCTGCCAAGCAGAATAGAAAAACAAAAACGTATTTGTCACATGTTTTATACACCATATCATACTTTAAAACCTTTGTTTAAAAAAACTTTGAATTACTATGTAAGCAAAAGGTTACCTGGACTTAAATTTTCATAAGTAACTGGAAGACATATATTCTGTTTACCTGTGGACATCACCATGACAGAAACATGGTGAGAATTATAAAGTAACTGATGGGAGAACCTTTAGGAATGCACAGAAAAGCACAGGGACACTGGCACACATTGTTAGTCCTTTTTGACAGTATAACACTGCTACGGAGCTACTGTGAATGCTGTGTCAGCTTGTGCTGCTTCACCTTAACAAACTGTTTGAAACCTTGTATATAATTAAGCTGTATTTTCATTTTAGCACCCTAGTGTGATGTACCAACCTATTATGCTTTAGGTTTGCAATAAAATATACAAACCTATTATGCATAGTTTGAAGTAGAAACTAGGAATATAATATGACTGCCTTTCTCTCTGTTTGTTACTTATTTAGATGCTGAAGTGTTCTGACAGGCATTTGTCTTGCTGTGTAAAGTATCTACAGTCGCAGGGTATTAAATCCATAGAAGACTAATGAATAAATAATAGTAATATATGAACTTCACTTTCGTTTGCCATGAGTTTATAAGTTTATTCACAGTAAATATAAATTTTCAGTGTAGTTGAAGAGGTATACCAGTGATGGCATACCAAACAATACCATTCCTGTCACCTATGTATAAAATGAAGTTCTTGTTGCGTTGAAAATGAATTCCAAAAACTTATCTTGCCTATCATATGCCAATGGTTTACATACCAGAATCCACTGACTAATGTAGGAGCTCTCAGATTTGGAACATAGTAAATTTTTCGTCACTTAAGACTTTGGTTAGAAGAGGGTTTATTTCAAAAAAGACAAGGGAAATGTAAATAAAATTCTTGACTAAATTCAGAAATCTTCATGTCCTGCTGGTGTTTTGCACTTACTCTCTGACCTCATTTGAAGGTGTCGTTATCCTAACTCATCTTTGTAGTCCTTGGAGAGTGCAGCAGCTCAACTTGGCTTTAGAAAAGGTTGGACCAAGATCTTGCTGGAGATGCCAACAGTTGTTCCTGCTGTGAAATTAACATCATTCAGCAATTTCAGGAAGTTAGCAGCTGTCCTGGTTCATCCTATAGTTACAGTGGCTTTTCCATGCCCTCCCCTTAGGAAAAAGGGAAGTGGTTTTGATATACATTGCTTTTTCTAATATTTTGCAACCTCTACGAGATGTGAAAACACAGTCTGAGAAATAATTCTAATGACACCTATGACTTTAAATCCCATGTCTGTAAGTCAATGATATACTTTAGGTCTTCTTGTATCTTATATCAAACTCAGGAATAAGCCACTGGTAATACACTTCAAACAAACCAAATCTTCCCAGCTATAAGCAAAAAAAAGTTGTACTGCATTTCAGGCATCTCATTCTTAATCTGATGCTTCTGGGTAATTAACATGTCAGTGTTTTTCAAAGATTATACTTCTATTTACACCCATTTCAAAGACCAATTTCTTGTTATTTTGTTTTTCCCTGGGGATTGCTCTCAATGGCCATTGAAAGTTGGACAATAGGAAGTGCAGAGATCTTCTCCATCTCTTTCCACTGTACGGTTACCCATGCCTACAAGAAGACTAGAATGTAATTTTGTCAATGACACTGCAATGAGTCAAGTATTCCTATGTAAAAAAGAGTCACTGTAAAAAAACAACTTTCAAATGCTCTTTCAAAGTTCTCCTGTCTACACTAGTTATCAGAACAATTTCAGTTTCACAGTTTTAGCTGTCTGATGGCTCTAGCAGGCTTCTAGTTATCAGTTTAAATTTTTAGAGCATTTCTCAAAGAAGATCTTATGGAGCTATTACTTTAATACTACCTAAAAATGTAAAATGCTAAAATAAGTACAACTTTCACTGAGCCTCTTAAATATTGAGTCTAGTGGCAGATAATATTTCATACTGCCATGCTGTAATGCAATTGATGCTAATAAAACTGGTTTAGGAAAGTAAATTAAAGAAGTCAAAGGGAACTGAGAAAATACATCTAAGGAGCTGGGAGTTCTTCTAATTGCATGACATCTTCTCTTTCAGAAGCTACTGTTATCGACAGCTTTGCTAATCATTCCCTTAGCTGTACATTGGGAAAAAAAAAAAAACCCTTTGCAAACCTAGGGCAAGTCAGCTTTGATCTCTGAGGCACCTGTAATGTAGGCTGGATGCAAGGGGAGAGGAAGAGCAGTGGGTGGAGCATGGTGGGAAGTACTTTCCTGCAGAAGCAATATAGCACTGTAACTGCTAAGCACAGAGCAAGTTTTCATAGACAAAGTGGTCTGTCTTGTACCTGCAGTGGTTAACATGTGAAGGTTATAAACAGCAGGTTTTTTACACTACAGTTTTACCAAGAGTTGCTTACAATGGTAAGCGTCAAATCCTTTATTGGCCGTCCACCTGCTCTCAGCCCCATCATATGTACTTTTCCTGGTAAATATTAGAAGACATACTGATATCAGTGGAAACTTTATTCACTAGGATTTCTAAATACTGAAATATTTTAGTTTTTCCAGTCTAGATCTTTTTCCCCTACTTTCTGTAGCCACATATTTTCGCAGAAGTTTTTTTTTTTCAGTACAGACTTTTTAAGCTTATAAGAATGAGAAAATATCAAATATGAACTTCAGTGACTCGTTAAATAGGGGCCTGAAACTCGTGGAAAATACTTAAGTTCAAAGAAGGTACTGTTTCAGATAAATGGCATGGCATTGCCCAAAAAGTGGGAATGATTGAAATGATTGATATGCTATCTGCTACATTGGACATATGCATGAAAAAGTTATAAAATAAAGCTGTGATTATGGAATGGTGAGTCCTAACATCCAGGGAATTAAATACAGAATCTTAATTCCACCTGAACTAAAGAAAAATAAAGTTTACCTTTATGACCTTTCTCCACCTTTGCTTCAATTTCTTTTGTTTTCTTTACTGAAGGATACATCAGCTTGAAAAGTCACCTTAGAATTCCCTTTGAGTCATACTAACAACTTGATTCACAGGCCTTTTAATATTGTTTCTGCTGCTGAGAAGAATTCACCTTAAACCACTCTCACTATTGCATAGTTAGTTAGATTTTTTTAGTCTTTCTTTATTTATTGTGGGATCTCATACGGCCACTGGGGTTAAATAGCTGATTTTTCTACTTTAACCTAGACTTTGGGCTCCCAGTACACTGTGCAGAAATTATAATTGCAAAATGTGTCCAGGTAGGTTCTTTTACCTATACCCAATAGAAAATACAATTTCATGTAACTTCTTAAAACAAACTGTTGTTTAAAATTAGCAATGTTTATACTGAGAAACTAGTGAAAATTAAATTTAAACTCATCTGTGCATTTATTTAAGTTACCTATGTGGCTAGGTAAACCCCTTCTGTCCCAGGCCCTAAATTGTGGAATTTGATTATTAGTCTCTTTCCTCTCTACAGCATTCTCTTCTTGATGTTTCCCTTCAACAACCAGATGTCACCAAAAAAGTATATGATACTTTTCTGGAGTTGTGACTTCTGGATCAATCTGGGAGGCCAAAGCATTCCTGGGAACTATCAAACATGCCCCAGGAGAGACATAAGCCAACTATCACCTGCTCAAGAAAAGTTCTGTATTTTCTAGGAGCAGTTTCAGGACTTTTATCCCATCTTGTTTATGAGTAGGGGATTGATTCACTAAGCTTTTCTATGAAAAATCAATTTGATGTATAATACTTTCCACATATTGCATTCCAATATTTTTAGAGGAAAGCTTCATGAGTCTCTGATGCACTATTTGGTTGTCTTATTATCTTATTAATATTATTACTACAGCAGTTTCAGCAGCAAGAGTTCATAGGAAATTCCCTATGAACTACTTTTAAAGTATAAGAAAAACAAACTAATAGTGGGAGGCAAATTGGGCTAAAATCTTTCAGGTCTGGAACACTGAGTCAAAGTCAAAATACAAGAAACTGCTTTTCCTCAGAGGGGCAGCCAAGGACTAGGAAGGTTAGAGGTGTGTGAAGAAGTGTGACTGCCTAATTCTATGCCTGAACTACCTTAAAAGCTCTTATCTCAATAGTACAGATGTATTATTAAAGCTTGTTGCTGTATTTGATCAAACACTAGTACTTCTGGCCTTTTCACAGTTCTCATGTTGCCCCAAGCTCTTCCCTACTCTCCTTCCAGATATCTTTTTCATAGTCTAGCCTGAACTTGGCTGGCTGCTCAGGGGTTGTGAGTACAAGGTAAAGTTATGCCAGCATGCAGTCAAGTTCCATAAACACCCTGTTCTGTGTGTTTCTAACTGATGTTTTGCAACTTGGCTGATTTGACTCAAGGAATTAACCTGCATACTCAAGAGAACTTGAGCTAATGCTGCAGGGGAGATAGGTGCTAAGTAGACTTTTTGAAATGAGATGTGCCACTCTTTAATAAGAACAAAAAAAGCTGCTGAACATGACCCAAAGGAG
The DNA here is from genome assembly GCF_003031625.1 of Empidonax traillii. NCBI lineage: Eukaryota > Metazoa > Chordata > Aves > Passeriformes > Tyrannidae > Empidonax > Empidonax traillii. Next base: position 1,293,858 of record NW_020955616.1, on the reverse strand, counting down.
CCTCGGTTACTTCTGCACTTGCAAAGATTGTGGGCAGCTGAATAGACACAGCACTGCTAGAATTTAATTTTGAAGTCACCGTGTCACATAAACTACTGGCCCAAAATGTAGTGACATGCTTTGCAAGAATCTCATCAGCAGAGAGGCAGTCAATACAAATGAAGTCAACGAAAGGGATAGAATTGACCTTCAGTAGAAATAAATAGTGTGTGGATTCCATGGATGCATGCATGTGATCAAACACACAGACATAAACTTACCTATTGCACAGTGTATATATTTTTTGTGTAAACCTCTTCAGCTGAAGAATTTAGCTTTCCTCACTGTAAAGACGCTGAACTGACACAGTGTGGAGGTGTTTTGTTTCACTAGGATAATTAGCCCTATCGGTGATACTGCTGGGCTTTAAAGGAGCATATGGAAGTGAGTAGGGGGAAGAATTGTTTAGGAAAAGTTCCATGCTGGCTGAGAGGTGTGGCAAATGGGATTTTTGAACGCTGAGAACCATCCATCTTATTCATTCCTTCCCATTCAGGAGATATACCCAGCATTGTAAGAGTCCCTAGATGCTTATCAGTTCCAGGCTCTGATGCTTGTTGCTGCAACTACTTCTCTGGCAGCTTATTTTATTCTCTAATAACTCTGTGAACTGAAAGGGCACTTGCTGATCTTCAGTACCTAATAGGCATGGACAAACAAGTTCAGTTAAACAAGAACTGGCCAGGAGCCTTGTTCATCTTCAGAGGTCAGGACAAAATCTTTTGGGTTTATAAAAGATTTAGGGAGCTCCCACCTTCAACTATGTTACTTGTTCTTTGTGCCATTCCTCTTGGGGTGTGCAGATGAATAGGCTCCCTATTGTTCATGGCATATATAACATTTATCATAAGGAAGGAATATGTTCTTGATGTGCAGATCAGTGAAAGAGATCCTCAGTTCTTTGGCTCTGCCTCTGCAGCCTGCTGACTTTTCTAAAACTGTGTTGATTAGAGTAATATGAACTTCTGTTATCTGACGGTACATAAGATGGCAGCAACACAAACAATTCCCATAGAGACAAGTTCCAAGAAGGCCAAGAGAACTACTAATATTAAATAATTGCATTGCATTGCATCTCTCTTTCTAGGGCTGATTTATTATACATATAAAAGTATTATGATCTTTCCTCCCATTATTTCAAAGCAAAATGCTTAGAGGGCTAATAAAAACAGTATTTAGCACACTTTTTATTTTGTAGTTCAAAACTTCAAGCTTGGCATAAAAACATTACCTCTAGAGAGTGAAAATAGCCTTACCCAACAGCTTCAAATACAATTATCTGAGTCATTCTTTGTTTTTCCTTGCAAAAATAACAAACTAAGGTAAAACTCCTTTTAGACTAAAGGAAATTACAGCTGTCTGGAGTTCAAAAGAGTTGCAATAGAAGTTGAATTATGACAAAAATATACTCTTTATTATTAAAATCCCAACAGTTCATGAATCAAACATCTTTCTTCACATGTTTGATACTGCTTATGTTTTCCTGGACACATGTATTTTTGCAATATAAGGTGCATTTCCCTATCTCTGCATACAAAGTTGTTTTATTCTCATCTCCTTTTACATTTAAATTGTGACTTTTTGTAAGACTATACCAATTTACAATAGATGAGAATTAGGTCCGTTGAAATTATTCACTAGGGCAGTGGACAATGTTAAATACAACTGTTCATGTATGCGTGTGTAGTCACACCATTTGTTAATCATTTGCTGAAATGTATTGTGGAAAAAAGTTACTCCATAAGCAGAATATACTTTATTGACTACCCTGGGTGAAATGTAGTTTAAAAATATTTAAGAAATCACATACAAAGAATGAAGAAGGATCTGCTGATAGTACTGCAATATTTATTTTTAATTGAACAAGTGCACTAGAGTTTCTCTTTTGAATAGAATCTCAGGATTAACAAGTTCTTCTTCTTCACATTTCATGCAAGGATATGTTGGCAATTGTGTTCATTCCAAATTTTTTTTGTGTGTGTTTTAAATTATTCATTTTGACCTGTAAAACAAGTGAATTAAGGGGATCTAATTTCCTGTACTTTGAATTTAGTTCTTGATCACATTTTCAGCAGTTTTTAAATGGTGGAGGCTGCCCAAGCCCCCTGGCTATGTGTCCTTGTAGGGCTGAGGGTTGTGGAAATCACAATGCCAGATCAGGCCAGTAAACCAGCAAACTCAGTGTGCAGTCTTCCACCTATCAGTACTGGATTTTACAAGTGAATTTTCAAACAACTTCAACCAACAGCTGTTTAACTATCTGCCCAGAGGCTAAATAGCTTTCTCTTGCCACTTCTAATATCTGCATGTACCTTGATGTGTGAGGAATTGATACCTAAAATTTTGAACTTAGAGCTCAGCATGTTTTAATTAGCCATAAGAGCACACTCTGTGCTTCAGATTCAAATAGATGTTGTGCTAATTGGTTCCTCACAGCGGGAAAACAATACTTAGCTTAAAGTGTGTCCACTAAAATGTTGCTATCTTTTGATTCTACTGGCATTCTCTTTACCCTTTTGTAGTCTTGTAAGAGTATTGTATCATGCTCTGCTGACTACTCTGAGGGTATTCTCTGTGCCAATTATATGTATCACCTTCTCTAAGGTTGTCTTTTCCCTGACTATTTGTCTTTCACCTGAAGTAATGGTCCCAATCTTTGGAGTTTTTCCTGCAAGTGGTATCTTATCCCACAGCAAGCATTTGTGGTCACCCTCATCACCTACCTCTGAGCCATGTACTCTCAGATGTGGGCTGATCTGATCCAAATACAGTGTGCAAGATGAGAACATTACTGATTCATGACTTTACTCCTTCCCATTCATGCCTCTTACTTACTCTTAACTAAAGAATAATAATAACAATAACAACAAAATATTTTCTGCCCTTAAGCTTAATTCAAAGCATACTAAATTTTTAAGGGATCTTCCCTCTCCACTTTCTTCCCACCAAGCCTTTATATTTTAAAAGAAAATGTTTCATGTTTTCATCAGAGAAATCAATGTTTAATTTTTTTTTTTACTTTCAGCACCTTTCTGGAGATATTTCTGATTAAAATAAATTACCCTAGCTTGAATTTACCATTGTTTAGATATTAACCTAATACTTGACACTTTATTTGAATGTGTATTTTACAAATATATAATTTAAAACGGTGTAAAATTGTTTATTTTAAAATTTCTCTGTCTCTTTCTCACAGGCAATCCTGGTTTGATGGAGTTTTTCAATATCTTCAATTATTTTTTCCTACTCTTTGTTTGTTTGTTTGTTTTTTATTTCCAATCCATAATAAATCTTTGTATTTCACCCTTATGGCTTTGTATTCTAGGCATAGAAGAAAACAGAATTTTTTATCATATTCATAGGAGGTTTTTGACAAAAACTGGTCTCGAGGAAAAAAAAAATTGTCAGCTCGCTTCCATCTCACTTTAATGGGAATTAAATAACAAGGCATAGCAGTATGCACTTAATCCTGAAACATTGTCTTGAGACCCTCATATTTTCAGTGATCTTAACACATACTCTACTATACATCTCAGTGCTAGAAATGTCTTCTAAGTCTCATTGATACCAAGTCTTTGATAGAGATTACACAACGGTAAGCAAACACACATGTATGAGGTACTTAACTTTGGGGAGTGTTGTGAACAAATATGACTTTGGTTTAACTGCCTTGTTACTTTATTTATGTGCTAGAATATAGATATCAACATCCAAGAAGTTTCTTTACTGCTAGGGGCTGTCAAAGCTTATATCCTGCCTCAGTGTGTAAGAATACAGCCTAAAGAAAAACAAACCCCCTGTAATTTATTTGAACAACTATACAGACCAATTTCATTATTTAAAAAAAATAGTTCTTGATCCCAGTAACAAAAAGTTGATTTTTATGAGGGATGAGACGTGATTAGTTTTATCTTAGCACACATGACAGTGTAATTATTAGATAAAACAGTTCTTACTATGACGATTTCCAGCAGACTGCAACCCTAAGCTATGTTCTCTCAACTCATCTTTTAGAATATTTCTAGCAAGCTGATAGCCTAGTTTGTCCAGCCCAGCGACAACACTTCATAAACGTGTAACTTTTGAACAGTTTCTGCATGGAATACTGTTTAGATGCTGGGGGTTTTAAAACCATTTACTGTTTCTCAGCATCTTCTTCTCTCATTTCCTATCACTCTGAAACTATACCTGCAGGCACGTGTGCATTTCAGCTAGATCTCTGCCCTTGGGACCATGATCACTGGTCTCAAGTCCTAGTCTTCAGAGTAGTGGGAAAGCTTGGTCCAGAGGGAGCAGTCCCCTGAAGCAGCTGACAAAACCCCAGGGCTACTCCAGCACCTATGATGTTGTGAGCCCAACAGCTTCAGCCTTCTTCACATGACCTTCAGTGGTTTAATGACACCAAGCCAAAAGTCCAGCTCATCTTAGACAGAGTTAAATTTTATGCATGGCACTGTGTTTTGGCATTTTTTTGCAGTCCAAATGCCCAGATAACCTCTGTTCATCTCAGATGACTGCTAGTCACCATCAGAATTCAGCCCAAAATTTAGACTTACACTTTCTGGATATGGAGCAAGTTGATTGAACTATTATGCCACAAGGTACCTACACAGCTATGTAGAAATAATACAATAGTACACAAAGGGGAGTATTTCTTTCAGAATATATTGCCTAAATCATCATTTGATTTGATAGAATAAATAATGTTGGGATAAGCAAAAAAAAGTGGAAGAATGAGTGTGTCAGGGATACAGAATGCTGGGGACAGAAATTTTCCATGAACGCAACTCATCAAATGCAGAGCAATATTGCAAAAGGTTTCCTACCCAAACTAGGGAAACTGCAGTAGGCAGGCAGTGTTCAGCACACTGCCTGACAGAAATACATTACTATTTCCATGAGTGTGTTTCTACTAAAGATTAAATGTAAGAGTTTCAAAACGTCATTAAATGCTAAGTTATTTTTTACTTTTAATGAGCTGTTGTAGCCTCAGAGCTGAGAGGCTACATTCTTACTAGACTTCCTCATTACATTTTCAGTAATAACTGATATTCCCAGTGCAATTTCCCTGCTGAAAACTGCTCCCAAGTCACTTGGTTCATGATGCTATTGTAAAAAGAAGGCATTAGGTTGCATAAATCGTGTTTAATCATGGCTAAACCTAATGTTAGCACAATCAGGCTGGCAGCCACAACAGAAATGTCTGGATTTGAATTAAATTTTTCAAGGGGCTCTGTTTGGCATATAGAGGTGATAGAGACACACGGATTAAGCATCCAAACAGTTGGGGAGGAACAATGGCTATATTTGATTCCCTGACTCAGATATGGCCTTTTTTATATGTAAAAACAAGGGTATCTTTTAAAGAATTGTCTCTCTAGAATTGCTGATTTTGTAACTAACTCTTTGCCTGAGATCTGCGTATTTCCAAAGCATGGCAACTGACCAGAAACTCCAAGTTTAATTGGAGAAATTAGTTGGTAGCCTTTGCTAGCAACTCAGGACTCAAATTTTATATTTAGATATTTGGATTTAAAACAGTTTGAGTGACCTGAGCTTCTTACTATAATTAATAAGCTGTGAATGCACTTCAGATCACTAAAAAATTTAGATCCTTTCTGTTTGGAAAAAGCCAAGATCTAGCAGACATAGAAACAATACCTTGAATAAAACAAAGGGAAGATAAATTGTGCCTTTTCTATTAAGAGTTTTGAACATGATGATGAAAAAGCTTTGCGCTAGTGAGCAGGGGAAACTCAGGAAAATTAGAAGAATTGGGTAAAACCAGAAAGGCTTTATTAGCTCTTGGGAAACTCCTGCTTTGGTTTAATGGCTGAGCACTCTTAGGGGAATACAAGTATTGATCCTTTTTCTAGTGTCTGCAGTGTCCTCTACTGTAATTAGTTCCTGCTATATCTAACAGAGCCTGAAAGGCAGATCCAAAATGGAGCTCACTCTCGTATTGGAGGCATGCTATATGCCACTGGAAAACAAAACAAACCTAAAACATGAAAAAATTTAACTCAAATGAACAGCTCTCTTGCGGTTGTTTTTTAAAGCCTGTCATTGCATAAATCATCTTTTTGTTTAATATAATGTAATTTGTTACACATAAGAGAAAACCTCTGACCAGCATTGTTTCTAGCAGAGAACAGACACCGATAATGAGGCAGAAAATTTTGTGAGAACCCAAAACACTGATTCATTGCTTAAGCTGTATTTTTTAACTGCTTATGAAAGTAGTGGGTAGTCTGTAGCCAAATGCCCCATCAGTTAAGGAGGCACTTTCCTTGCTCTGAGCCTTCTTAGATCTTAATACCACAAAAATTTAGAAGCTGCTTCTTAAGAAAGTCCCAAGCACCTGAAGTGATTCTCACGGTTGTACCTGTGTGATGATTTGGCAGATCGGTCTATGTATAATCCATGATTTTGGCTGATACTACAGATCAATGTAAAAAAAATATAATGAACTTTCTTAACAGATAAAAATTCACAACTTCGTATTACAGATACAAATCCTTTCACAACTTTTGGGTTAAAAATCAACTGTAAAACCTTAGCAACTGAAGAAAAACACATCAGGCACGCTGAAACCAACAAAACGATTTCTTGAAAAGCCTTTCTGCAGGGTGTGGTGGCTTGGGAGTGGCAAATTCCCAGACACAGCAAAATGAAGCCATATGTGAGGTAGGTGAAATATAAACCTGGAAAGACACAGTGTCAGCTCTGAGGCAGAGAAAGAATTGGGTGGTTATGCTTTCAGAGGGAAATCTGAAGCTTGGATTTATGTTCAGGGAGAAGTAAAGTTAGACTAAATAGCTGACCTAAGGAGTCTTGCAGTTTTGAAGGGAAGTCCTGAGACTTAGGAGAAAGGCCCTGGGAACTATAGACCCCAAAGAGCACTCTGGTGCAATGGGAGGAAGGCCTCTGGGAAGTTGTGGATAGGGTCATGTTTAGTGCCTATGTATTTAAGAAGTAGTATGGCTCAGCTAAACCTGCAAGAAGTTTGCACACTTGCTTTCACTAATATGCCACTGAAAAAATTGGACGGGAGGGTCTGAATACCCAAGCCTGGCTAATTCCTTTAGCATCCAGGGAATATTGAAAGGAGAATCTGTCAGTTTTTTGCTAGTTTCTAAAGCTGCTAGGTGGGACTGCTGGTGCCAAATGGGGAGAAGAGGGTTATGAGAGAGACCAAGTTTCCTTGAGCACCCTGCAGCTTGGGGGTCAGGCACAGGCAGGGGAGTTGAGTTGTGGAGGAGCCAGTCAGCAGTATCACACTCTGGGCTGGAGGATGGCATCCATCCTGCTGGGATTGTGGGGACCTGACACAGGAGAAATCCTAAAGAAATTAGACCTACAAACACAACAATGAGTGTTGAAGATGCAGCCGTGGTTTAAGCAGTACCAGCTATGTGGATGCAATACCAGCATGGCCACCGGCCACACGTAAATGCAACACCTAGGATGGCTTCAGCCATTGCCCTTACATCCATGGGAAAGATATTCAAATGCACAGCTGAGAGGGCAGCTACAGCATACTGCAACAGCAGGTAAATGCAGAAGTAACCATATGGCTACTGTCTCTACGCAAGTCACATTTTCCACACTGCTGGAGATTTTAGATTTGAGACTCCCACTGACTCTAAAAGAGAAATAAATGGACCTTGCTCTGTTTTTTACAAACACTGCATTTTCCACAGCCATTTCACTCAACAGGCCAGTGGCATCCCTCAGGTATATATTTCTTACATAGAGAGGTGATTTTCCACAAACAGGGCTGTGAGATATGAATGGGTATAAAGTGGACCCTTACCTTTTGCAGCAACAGGTGCCAACATGGAGGTCTAGCTGATGCCCCCTTATTAGGTCCTCAAATAATTTTAATGAGCATAATTGGATCCTGTAATTTATAGGAGCTTCTGAACTGTGCAAGTTTGTGTGAAACAGAAACAGAGAGCTCTGTGGTGTTTGTACTGAGCAGCCTCCTGGGAAAAAATGTTGTTTTAAGTAATTTGCAGGGTAGCCTATTGTGCTTAGAGGAGGGTGTAAGGAACTGAATATTCCTGGTTTGGAGAAATGAGCATTAATATTCATTTCAGTAAACTTCTGAAAGAGCTATGATAATTTAGAACAAGGTTTTGTTTAAGTGCTTTATTATTCTAGTATCTTGCTAGTCACCATGCTGATATTGAGCAGGATAGAAATTATCAAACAAAAAAATCCTAACCTACAAGTATAGCCCCAGGTATAGCCCCATCCGCTTCTGGGATGCCTGGGTGCCAGAATCCACTTGCAGCTTGAATGGGAGCAATAGTTTATATTTGGTATATACATATTAAGTTATGCTGATTTAATATTTTATATCTTGCAGTTTACCTGGCAAATTTGGCATCTTTTTTTTCTCACCTAAAATCTGTGGAAAGATTGTAATTCCTCAGATTATGTCTTACTCAGATGATCATGTGCACTTTCTGTGTGCAGCCCAGCAGACATGATCAGAGTGGTTTTGATCAATTCTGTACAGCAAGATGAGAGACTACTGCTGTATAATTGCTGCTCTCCAAGGCTCACATCCAGATCCCAGCAGTTCTCTTCCCAGTTTATTGAGCTGTAGTTGAAACAAAAGGGGACACTGATCTTGCATCACTCATGGTAAAAATTTTGAGTGTTTTAAAAATATGGATGGCAATGAATTGGTTAGAATAAAATAGGATTGAAAATCAATACAAAGATGATGTCAACATAACAGAGGGAACTCACCACAGTCACTCTGTGTGTGTGTTCACACTGATTTGTCCCATTGCATCCACACAGTTTCAGTCAAGGACCTTTTAGCTGATACCGAGGTTTTATATTTAGCATTTGAGTGGAAGACCTGCCCTTCCCTGAAATATCTTTCCCATTTCACATGTTTTTATTTTAGAAGATACCTTCTCCTTTGTTGGCTGAATGGTAGACCCCTTTCTTAAGAAAAAAGTGGTGCTGTAAAGGAGCAGAATGGGTCTGCAACTGTATTGATCCTTGAGAAAACATGGACAACATACACTTGATAACACTACAACTTATTTTTAATAAGACTGACATATGTGAGGATTCTCAGGAGAACAACAAGGGGATTTTTTTTTTCTTCAGGAATTCAGACATGAAACTGAAAGGGCAGAGTACTTAGTAACACATTTTGTTGAGCAAAATGCCTTAGAGTGTTGACAGATTGTCAGTACTAAGTTTTGCAACATTTGACTGAATTCTGTAGTGAGTTTATTCAAGTGATTTAGTGCAGTGTGAGCAAGTGCAATATGTGTTTCACCCATTCTGATTAAAACAAGGGAAAGTACTGGAAAAATGCCAGGAAAATAAAAAATTATAAATCCATTCTTATCTTTTTAGAAAGTTTCTACAAATACTTGCCTGAGTCATGAATGATGGCACATGCTGAGAACAAAAAAGAAATTAGTAATTGAGCAGGCAGCATAAAAGCCCCTCCTCATTTGTATTTAGGATTTCACAGTATGAACATGTAGGAATAGCTGCTGACAAATAGTTCCGTGGGGGACTGGATACAGCATTGTTGTATTAGGTCAGCGAAGCAGGCTGATGGTTGTATGTCCATGTAAGGGTCTAGCAGGGCAAGCAGTGGCAATGCTCTCCTTTGCCAAAACAACTCGGCTAACTTTAGCAAAGATTGCAGCGCAACAGCATGAAAAATCCCCTCCAGCTGCACTAGTAAATAACAAAATGGAAAATGAAACTCTGTTAACAGCAACCTGATTCTGTTTCAGCTAACCAGATGATTTACTGGGTAGAGGTTAGAGGCTTTGTCAGTAGCTCAGTTAACAGACCTGATGCATGAGCATCCGCTCAAATCACCAAGGCTAAAGTGGGCCTGTTGCAAAGAATGAGTGGATAAGCGACAATGTTCAGGCTGCAGCTATATGACAAGTGGCTTCTTAGAGCTAAATCACATACTATTAGTGCTGACCTACAATCTCTTGCCTCGTCAGCTGCTGGCAGTGTATTTTGATCTTGTTCTACGTATCTCTGACAAACACCCTGGCTTCCTACCCTTATTTTCCTTTGGCAACCCATATAAACTTTGATATGTCAATAGAGTATTTTTCATTGAGAGCTTATGAGAGATGAAAGCAGGTTTTTAGCTGAGCAAACAGTGCCCCACTTTGTTCTAAAGATTTCTCTACATCAGTGTTCTTGCCATTCTGACAAGAAGAAATATTATCCAATAAGGATTTTGACACATATCACACTCTGTATATGTCTGGATGTTATTCATTTAAGATGTACAAAAGCCTATTGAAAGGATCTTTTTATTAAGTGTAGAAATATTACTGTAGGTTGCAATACAAACAGGGTTTGGATTTGCTTTTATTATTGTTCTACACCGCCACTGGTTGGAGGGAAGATTTTATGAAATTGTCACCATCCAAAATTGTCAGGGGAGCTAGGTTCAGGATATAATAACACATGTATGTTCAAGCAGGATGCTTCAGAGGCAGGATAGCTGGCTTGTACAACATACTACAAAACTCAGCTGCTAAGCCTGTCTTGACACAGGAAAAACTGTGGTTTTGTGGGGGAAATGTGAAAGTGGCAAATACTTAGCACTAGGGCCCACATAGCATGTGCTCAGATTAGAGCTGTACTCAAGGGGAAAAGCCCTGATGAGAAGCAGACCTATTTTTTGGGATACAACACTGTATTGATGCAGTTGTAGTGTTTTACTAAACCAATACCGCTACATCGGGGGTCACTGACACATTAATTCCCCAGCAAGTGCATAGAGCTATCCTGAGTTCATTTACAGAATATACACCTGCCCAAGTGGCTTTTTAATAACACCTCAAGGTGTAGTCAAGTGCCTGTTTCTGCATATGTAAGACAGTAAGCCTATTCATAGCACATTACTCTGTTTGGTCTGTCTGGGATAGGTTTCCCATCTTTCTTGAAGACTTCCCTGTAACAAGAGTAACAAACAGTGACACAGTGGTGTGTTTGTTTTGCAGACAACGTTTTGAACATGCTTACAGCATATGAGAGTTTGAGTTGCTCATTTGTCAAGCTGTGTCAAACCATGAGGTTATCTAATACCCTTCCTTTGACATTGCTTTACTGCCTGACCTAGGCAAATCACCAGATCCTCCACTGATGAGTTTAACCTACCACTTTTTGACACCTGAGATTCAGTGAAGAGCTCTTCAGAAGTGAAAGCACTTAACTAGTATTAACTGGAGTGTATACACCAATGAGAAATGTATATAATGACCTGGCTATGGCTAGATTCCATGATCTTTATTCATCCTAATTAGCCTCTAAATTGGAATGGTCCATTGATTATAGTAGTCCAAAATATTGATATAACACTTTCATTTATGTTGGAAATAGGCATTTTAAGAAAGCTAAGTGTTACTGTTAAAGACAATGAAGTTCACATCCCATGGCACTTACTAGAAGCCTGCAAATGCAGTAATATTTATGCAGTACGGTGTAAATTTTTATGCAGTAATGTGTAAATGCAAGAAAGGTGTTACTCAGGGTTAAAATTACCCTAAATCTCTAAAGCATAGGCACAGCGTGGGTTTTCTGTCTCCTTTGCACACAAGAATTGGAGGTTATGTGATCCGTTTTATTCTATATAGTGATTTTTCTTAGTTTTCCACTTCTCACGGATAATATTCTATGTATTTTTTTTTCCTAAACATAGGTTGTTGGACTCCAGACATAACACTGTAAAAATCTGTCATCTCAGTTCAAGTCAGATAATGCCCTTGGCTACTTTTACTTTCCAGTATGTCACAAATGACCACTCATTTCTTGACAGAGGTGTCTGAGTCGGAATACGCCCAGCTTCCTGCTGGTAGCAATTAAAATTATCCACCACCCATGGGTAGATTTGAATTAAAGTATCAGCAGAAAAATGACTCTTGTAGCCAGCTAGGTCATGCATCAATAGCAAGGTATAAGCAAAGGTGGCACTAGAAGGTGAACCACATGTTACAGAGGAGTGAAAGAGGAAAAAGCAAAAGAATTCTAACCTCAGTGCCATGTGAATAATGGAGATATATTGCCACTGACATAAGAACAGGCTATTGCAGTGCAGGGGGAAAATTGACACAGATGGCACTGACGGCTGTAACATCTGGGAAAAGAGATGGAAGGACAAGGTAAAGCATTGGGGATTCCAGCAGGGTAATTCTTAATTCTGAGAACAGCAAGGACTCTCAAACGAATGGTGAGGATATAATTTCCAGCTGACACAGATTTCAAGACAGGACTTACCTAAAGGCCCTGTTCTACCCTTAGTTAATTTCAGTAAGTTTTGTGGGTGAACAAAATGGCAAATGGCCAAAAATTGTCATAAAAATACCTTTTTTATGTCTGTTACAAATTAGTGTTAAGACATGACAGAAACAGAAACTGAGCAATTCCTTTTGGTCCAGCTCTTGAGGTATCTAAACTGATTTGTGGTCCCTTGACGGATCATGCAGTACTTTGTATGCCGAGGACAGAGTTGAATAGGTTTCACCTCATGCTAGATTATACTAAGGCCAGAGCACAGAATTGTATCATAGAATCATAGAACGGTTTGGGTTGGAAAGGACCTTAAAGATTGTTTAGTTCCAACCCCTCTGCCACAAGCAGATCCACCTTTCACTAGAGCAGGTTGCTCAGAGTCCCATCCAACAATTTTACTTGCCTATTGCTGACATCCATAAACAAGCATTGGTATTGCAGCATGAGCTTATCTTATGGAAGAGCATGAGGACTGTGCTCTTGCCAATGGATGTTGATTATATTTCTACCTCTCCATAGCTGAGCGTATTTTTCTTTATCTATTTAGATAGTTCAGGGTCAAATTAAGAAGGAAAATATTTTTTCAAATTATTTTTATCAAAGTAATTCTACTGGAAACTGCAGAACCTTCAAAGCTGCCTATGGCAAAAAAAAAAAAAAAAAAAAAAAAAGGAAAGGTTATTAAAAGATGGCATGAACTTTTAAACTTACACAGTATTTTATTGCCTTGCATATTCTTCCCCAGTGGAATTTATACCTCTAAGTAAACATGTATGTTCCACAGAAATCATAACACACTATCCTGTTTCAAGACTGGTGATATGTCTAATTTTAGAGGGACCAAAACAAATGAAGAAAAAAAAAAGGTCCAGGTAATACCTTGGCTAAACTTAAGATATTTGATATGTATCTAGCCAGCTGTACTTAAATGCACATTAAAAAACCCCATACATATCACTGTGTGTCCTGTCTCCTCATGCTAGTATGCATTTTGGATGCTGTAATCCAAATGCCCATATTCCTTCAACAGTAGGGGGGAAGAGAGAGATGACACTAGGATGCCATTGGTTTATCTTCTCTTTATATTTATGATGATCTAACCTAGATAGCAGGATTTGGCTGGGTAGCTGGCATTTATATGGCTAAAATTAAGTTCAGTAAATCATGATTTTGATAGCTGATAGTACTGATGCAAAGTTTTGCACAACATGAATAGAAACACAGTAAATTAAGAAAAATATAGTTTTTGATGATTATTAGTACATTTAAAATGAGAGATTCTTCATTGCATTTTTTCCTGCTTGCTAATATACTCTGCCACAGAGCTTCTGCAGTGCTTGAAGTTCAGCATCATGATTTTTGAACTCCCTTGCATATTTGGAGAACTCATCTATAATGACAGAAGGAGATGAAAACTATAGGAGTGAAAAAAAAAATAATACAAGATTTGGTTGGTTACACTTTTAGCTGGTCTCATATTTCATCATGCAGTTTCCTTACCTGGACTTTCACATGGCTGAAAAAGAAATTAATTACATAATGATTTCATAAGGATCTGCCATGAAAAATTATAGATGCAAGATGACTATTTTATGGTTATTTATTAGTGCCACTCTAAGCTGTAAGCATAAAAAATGCTTAGTTTCCCTGTAATCTATCTCCCCAATTATGCTCAAGAACACAGTGATCAAAAAGGTGTGCACAGCATGGCAATTACAGTTGCGATTTTCTAAGAGAAACTGCAAGGCAGATTGGATAATCACTGTGACTAAATTAAACTCTGGAAAAATGAGGGAAAAAACCCCAGCAAACAAACCCTAGAGGAAATGTGGCATTCCTGCAATTCACCACCATTGAATTACCTGGCTGATGCGTGTAATTGTGTCAGAGAACCACAGGCAAGGTGTCAAAGACTGAAGAGATAACTAAACTCTGGAAAGGTTTCATTATCCAGTCCATGGGGTAGGCACCAAATCCCGTGCAGGTTAGTGAAAATTAAACTA
>NW_020955616.1:1267673-1279397 GCF_003031625.1 Empidonax traillii | reverse complement strand
CTCTCTCTCTCTCTCTCTCTCTCTCTCTCTCTCTCTCTCTCTCTCTCTCTCTCTCTCTCTCTCTCTCTCTCTCTCTCTCTCTCTCTCTCTCTCTCTCTCTCTCTCTCTCTGCATAGGATGCAAAAGCCTTATTTTATTAGAAAACGAGGCTACAAAGGTCTAGGCATCAGGCATACCCCATTATTTAAATTAAATGAGCTAAGGAATGCTAATATAAGAAGGATAATGAAGCTAAAGGCAACCCAAACCTGGACATACTTTGAACCTCTCCACTAACCTCTAGAGTCTCCAACAGTTACAGGTTTTAAGACTCCAGTGGCACAACATGAACCTAATGCTGTCATCCTTTACCCAGAATGGCATCAGTAGAACAAAATAAATCTCACCTTAACTCTCTGCCTTTTACTTTGTACTCCTGCTCTCCAACACAGTTCCAAGAAAGAGAGGTGCTAAAAACTCAGCATTTTTCTTGTGGAGAAGTGACTTTTTCTATCAAGGTCTGAAACCAACTTTTATCCAGATTGTGTGACAATTTAGGAAGTGTCTGGCTATGAGTGAATGCTAAAAGAAGTCCTGTTACATGTTCATGGATAAATCTATAGTATTAACAATATGACCCAGATATAACCTTGAAGCATAACCTCAACAAATAATAAGCTCTATAGTGAAACTGTAGTTAGAAGACAAAATAATTCAATGCAGAAAATAAAGTGTAACAAAGCTAACCTGTTCACATAGATTTATAGTATAAATGCATCCTGCTGCTTGCTGAGTGAAATAAAAATTGCAAATGAGATCCAAAATTCCTTTACCTATATCTATTAGTAAACAGTATTGCTAAACAATCACATTTACAAAGAGGAAGAAGATTTCTGCTAATTTTAGTTTCTTGAGATATATGTTCCTTGTCAGGCAAAGCAGCCAGCATTATGATCTGCAGAAAAGTGACAGGCATGCTATTATTCCTATAAATGGAGCACTGCAGATCTCATCTTGTTCCACCTGCGGGAAGTAGTGTTGTGAGTTAACAGGAGACAGATTATGAACCAAACTGTAATCAGCTACATTAGCTCAACCCTACTGATTTCAGTGAGGCTTAACAGGTGTAAATGAGGATAGACTTGCCCCTACCTAAGAGTTCCACACGTCGGATAGAACAAGAATGAAAAGTCCTTGAAAGTTTCTATCTTTTTCTCCTAGTAAATTTTTAAAGTGTATATATACAAGACTGGCTGTTAATAAAGGCAGGAGAGTAGCTACTGTTGTGAGATAATATCATCACAATCCTAAACAAGGATCATCACTTCCTAAACAAAGAAGTGGAGGTGAATGGCTGTAATTTGTGGCTAAACGGTCCCTCTTTAAGGCTTGAAAGTTAAAACTGAAAAGATTCCCCATTAAAGAAACCAAAACCCCATCCCCCAACTCCCCCCCCACCCCACGGATTAAGTATAATATAGGGTTTTTCTCCTTGAGGTCTCTGTGGTGAAGCGAGTCTTTTTTTTCCCCGCAGCAGAATGTGTTTTTTGCTTTTTCCAAGGAAACGACTTCTGTGCTTTGCAAAGATAAAACTTCTTACTCCAAGTGGGATACAGAAACTTAATGTCAAAGGGTAAATTCCATGAGAGATGACAAGTGCTGATGGGCTTGAATTTGCACAATCAGCAGAATTCAGCCTCTCCAGAGGAGGTAACATAGGGAGTCAAGGGAAGGAGGGAGAGAAAATCAGTTCAGGCTGTCATCTCAGGAGGAAATCTTGGTAAAAATATGTTCAGAATTTGGAGTTTGTCAATAAAGCTGAAATGCCTTAAAATGTTCATTTGACACATTTGTTAGTAAAGAATGGAACAGTCTCTTTGAGTTCTTGTTTTGCAAAAAGAGGAGCTGGGCGTGGTAGATTATAACACAGGAAGAGTTATTGTCTACCCATTTTGTTCTTTCTTTGTTTTGGAAAAATAGGCTTTAAGGAATGTCAGAAAAAAAAAAAAACTGGCAAAGTTGAATGTGATTTTTTATAGGGTTAAGCACCTACTCGAAAATGCAGAAGTGCACAGCTGGCTATTGTATCTCCCACGCTATATGAATTACATGAGAAGAGAATCTGCTTGTCTCATGTGAATATGAGGTTTAAGAACTGTCCCTGAATGTATTTTGAACTACAGGTATCTGTACATGATAGAAATACCTTCAAGACGAGGTGGTAATACATTCCAAGCATGATTACGAAGCCGTGCACTTTATAGCACACTGAAAGAAGGAAATTGTTTCAGCTCCCTGAGGAGAGCAGTTGTGGGGTCTCCTTTAAAAACAGATCTGGTCCCCTCAAATTAGTCTAAAATACCAGATTGGCACATATTTGTATACATATGGTGCATATACTTAAGTGTGTACATACACACACTAACAAAGGGTATGTACAACAAAAGCAGAAAACAAAGAAGAATAATCCTACCAGGACAACTAATTGCTCAGGTGTCTTTTTCCTCTATGAAGTCTGGAAGCATAACATGGGAAGCTATCTTTCCATGAGTTAAATATGAATATAATTTTGCTACCATGCTATTTTTGCCCCCAGAGAAGTGCTTTCAGGGCAGGAGAAGTAGATGTGGTACACGTACCAGGTGTATCTAGTAGACTAGTATTATGTATGTCAGCTGTGTAGTTACCCAAAGAAAAGTTGGAGAGAGGAAAAAGAGAGAGGAAAGACCAGTCTTACTAAAAGAAGAAAGAACTGTGAACATGTTATAAAAGAAATGCAGCCACATGCATTGTTTCGAAGTTCTGCAGAAATTTGGCTTTTACAGGGAGAGATACTATCTTCTGCCACCGTGTTAGAGTGTTTTTCCTATTTCTAGAGGTTTTTAATGCAGCAGCTAACAGTCTGGTTACTATCATGCGAGACTCAGAAACTTTTCACATGGCAGCTCTAGCTGAAGTCAATGCTATGAGCCTTCCTCTAGCTCATTACACCGTAAGGGAAGCTGGAAGCCTCTGCTTCCTCTGGGATTTTGCAGTGAGGCAGCTGGTGTACATTCATTACCTTTTTGTTAATGTGCATTCTTACACTAGTAACCTTATTCTCAACGTGATTCAGACAACTGGTGTCTTCTGTGCTTTGAAGGCAGCCTGGATCTGATGTGACCCAAATGTACAACCAGAACTCCTTCCAGCTGGTATCGGCTTGTCCCCCACTGGGGAAACACCATAACAATCAGACTCTGACATAAGTGACAACTGACAAGAAAGCACTGCCAATAGACAAAGCCAGAAATCATATACCTTGCACAATATTCTCCATTTCCTGGCCTATTCTACGAGGGAGAAATGGCACAAAATGGAAAGATGACAATTCTTCATCTATCAAAAACATTAGGCACAGGGAATCAAGATGAGATTCTCATTTTTGTTATTTGGAGATAGGGAGAAACAAATATTCTGTAGCGTGGAAATTACTACCTGCTATACAACAATTTAAGGCTATATCAGTCTTACTAGCTTGCCACAAAATTGAATTGAGTTGTAGTGATAAAAACATCAACCTGACATTGTCTTGACAGAAGAATTTTTACCAGGGCTGTTACCTGGTACCTCTTTAAAACTCATTCTTTTATGATTGAGCAGCAGAATGCAGATAATAATATGGATGAGAAACACTGGAAAAGGGATCATCTTCAATACAGAATGATTTTAAATTTCCATTTTTATTATCCTCTGAATGTAGGAAAAAATATGCTTCAGTTGTAAAAGAATCAAGGGTAAACATAACTTCTGAACAGTATATTGTGTTGATGACATGCATGTGGGGAGGGGGACCTTGGGTTTTGCAGAGTATCTTTTTAGGATATTAAGAGAACTGTTTAGTAAAATAAATCCAGGTATTGTTAAATAGAAATAAAGAAGGAAAACATACTGGTGTTCATTTCATTGTAATTACAAGAGAAGCAGCTGAAAAAAATTAGAGAAGATAACTAAGCTAGGGAATATATTCATAAAGGATCTTACATTGACCACAATCATGCAGATGCCTGACTACCTGTGTGGTGTCCTAGAAGCATTAAAAAATATTAAAGTGTATTTTATGGTGTAAATTTTCGTAGAATATACATGAGAGTGACAGTGGCAGTCTGACAGCTCTGACAGCTCTGCTTCATTTATTCAGAGCACAGGACTATCATGATTAACATTTATAAATGTCCAGACAGGTAGATAAAAGCAGTGAATCTGTCCAGCTACAAGTCAGGCAGAGCAAGCACGAGCAAAACACTTAATGTGGCATAGTAAGCTGGTAAAATCAACATTACTACTGAAGAATTAATACTTCTGTAACACAGAACAAGCGTGACTAGAAACTATTTTTATGATGACAACAAAATAAAAATGCATATTTCTTGCATTTTAGAAGATCTGAATTTTATTACAAACATCCTTATTCTTGAGATATGCAGATGCAGAACCACCCTGAGAAGTCAAAAACCCCTGCATATGTGCCAGAAATGGGGATTCAGTAATTGAGTTCTCATTTCAAACATTGAAATTGTGTCTAGAAAACCACTAAAGAAATACGGCCTCAGTCTTTCTTGCTGGAATATACGAACCGTAATATATTAAACCCTGGAAAATGACATTTTTATCTTAATAGGGAGAAATACTTCTCTCTTAAATCAGTGACTAAACTCACATTTTTTGTGAGTCCCACCCATAAGCAAATGGAGAATGGATTTTTTTGTTGGATTTTTTTCTGTATAAAAAGCAACCCAGTTATTCTTGTATAGGCTTACATTTTAATTGACCACTGTTTTTCAGAATAATTTTTATCAATAAGAGTGAAGGTTTCTATGATAATGTTAATGTCATATAACATCACACAGGTATTTCAATATAACAGTACAGGGAGTTGTATGTTTGTTTTTTTTTTTCCTAATGTCTTTGAGGTACTCCTCAGTTTTTCTGGCCTGGATGCTCTTGAAGGCTTCAGTGCAGCTGTCCAGTTAGATGAAGTCAGCTGGAATATAAAACAAGTCCAAAAAGCTGCCGGTATTTTCCTGTGGAGTGGTGAACAAAATATGATATGAGTTATTTGTAAGGAAGGGTATCACTGCTAACAATGCTTCAGAAACCAGATGGGTGAGAGCAGAATAGGCACTAAAACCTGACAGGATTAGAACCTTCTGATCTGCCCACACCATAATTAAGAAGAATTCTAAGGAAGCTCTTATTGACGAAAGTAAGTGAAACATCCATCTACTTAAAACATGAAATTATAGGGCATGCCTTTGTTTGACTTGCCAGCACCTCTTCTTTCAGCTTTAAACCAATGGATGGTCTGATGTCACCCAGAGAGCAACCAAGGGGCAGAAAAAATAGTTAATCAGCAGGAACTATGGAAGATCCTTTAATCTAGTGTACAATGGGACTCATAAGCCTATTTACTGAAACTGCCAAGAGAAACCTGGAATGGTATTAGCTTTCTGCTCTGTTAGGGAGGGAAAATGCACTGCATAAAGTAAAAGAATTTCATCATCTATTCCCCTCCCTCCCTCTAAGGAAAAGGCCAGAAACTACTCATTTTAAATGAGGAGCTTATTGGGAATTCAAATTTTCACATAACACATGCTGTGTTGACCCATGCTGAATGGGAAGATCCTTGAACAGAGACGTGTCTGCAACAATGTGGCAAAGAAAGGTCTGAAAAATATTCACCTATTTCAAAGAATTTGTGTCTGTGCAGCAGGCCATCATTTCACCATGTACATCTACAAATACCAGAAGGCTGTACTGGTGAAAAAAGCCTCACATTTTCTCCCTGTCATCCCAGAATTGCTCGTGAAGAGGCATTTTCTATAGATAAAAAGTCTGCAAGGTTTTTTGTTTGTATTAGATGAGGTAAACTAGGTTTCCTCAGACCTTCTTAAGAAACAGAAAGGAGGTCTGAGGCACTGAAAAAATAGGCTCTGATACTGGAATTTGAACCAGCAGGGCAGAACATCTGAGTTTAATGAGGGTTTGCTTGACAACAGCAGGAGTGTTAGAAGGCCAGAGTATGCAGGATTAGACCTCAAATTAATGATGCAATGAAAAGGAAAAGTGCATAATTTTAGGGAAGATAATTTTGATGATTGATTTTATAATTATTCATGGCACCTAATGTGAATTATCTGGATATTTTTCTTGATGGCATTTATTAATGTGTTAAATTTTAAACTGTGCTCTGGAAGAAAGTATAATACAGGCAGGAAAAGAGAGGTCAAAAATCTTTCAAAAAAGGCTGAGAAATAAGGATGCTCCATGCAATTAAATGGTTCATACAGAATCCAGCTACTGCTATGTCACTGTTTCAAACCTACTCCCTTATTACAGGGCTGCTGCAACAATTTAGGATTGAGTTGTTATATCAGATATTTTAAATTTTTTGTGGTATAATCAATTAATGAAACATTTTAAAACCATCTTTTCCAAGTGCAGATTCCAAAACAAAATTAGTTTAAAATTAGTCAGCTTAAAATCCCCTTGTTCTGTCTTCTTGACTGCTTTACTTATACAGTGTTTCAGGGATCCCAGATTTGTGAAACTCTTCCTCCAGTATTCTAGTTGTTCAGACTTGCTTCCTTCCAACACTCAGTAGGGATTCCATTGCTTCTGAAGCAGTAGTACTTAAATTCTTATTGTATTGTGATCACAGTAGGTACTTGCACCCAAAACAAAACTGTGGTAATTTTCCCACCATGAAGGTGGGTTTGCTACTCATTACACCGTAAGAGATCAAAATTATTCATAATATCAATGGACTTTCTGATTTTGAAGTCAGAGGTTTTTTGCCTGATAAGATTTTAGTGGAGACTGTCGATTTTCATGCAGGTTTGAGCTGTTTGAGACCTTGTCCTGTCTTTGCTCTAAGGCAACTACAGCAAGTATAGGGCCTAAGGTAACCAGAGTTGCCTTACATCATCACCAATAGCAGGAAATATGGTCTTTCAGTTATGTGGGGTAACAGAAAAATTTCTTCTGCACTCTCAGGAATATCCAGCTTCCTCTTTCTCCCTCAGTAGCATTTTATCTTTAACCAGTAGAGGAATAGGAAAACCCTGAATACTAAGGGCAGTACTTTTGATGTTAAGGAATTTTCATTTCCACGCAGTTCTGTGGAGCAATACACCAAAACCCTTGCATCAGGTGAATGCACGCTATGATTTGTATGCTATCCCATAGCAAAAAGAGGTTAGTAAGACAAATCCCTCTGAGAAGTCTAAAAGTTCCCACAGAGCAGAGCTTTGTGAAATGTAATGCGTTCTCATTAATCTTTATGATTTTTATTGAGCTTCCAAAAATGCAACATTTTCACCAGTAAAATGCATGATATTCTTCAACATATACTTGATGTTAAACACAGCACTGTGTGTTCCGTGGCACTGACAGGACAGCTTTTGCTGGAGCAGTCTGATTTGCCTAAGTTTGGTCTTCAGAAAACCCTAGTCCTGCTGCAGCCAGGTGCTTGCTAGCTTTCTTTTCAGTATCTTAGTGGATGAGTTCAGAAGAATTAACTTACCCTTGCTACTCCCTCTGTGAAAGAGTATGAGGACTAAAGCCCTGAAAACCTCTAAAAGATTTTAAGTCCTCTGCAAAAAAACACTGAAAAACTGGGATCTCTTCTTTACAATAGCAGATATCTAATCCCTTCTTAATGTGTAGTTTGGGTAGACATTTGGACTGTTATTCGGGGAAAGAGAAGTCTGGGAGATCTACATAGCTGCAGAATACTAAGCCAATGATCCAAATTCAAGCTAGGGCACATTTTGCTATTTTTACAGCTGCAACCTAGCTGCTTAACATGTAACAATTTTCTTATAAAGGTCAAGTAACAGCATGCAATTTTTACATTGGCTCAGTGCTTCAGCTGTGTGTGATAACAGTACTGCTGCATGAGCTGGTACTGTACGTATTTCCCTTTGAAACCTCTGTGTAAGTGTGTGATGGAGGAGGGAAGTATTGCTACTCACAGTTTACCCAGTTTCCCATTCCCTACTCTCCCGTTTGATCTATCAGACAAGGCAGCCAGTGCTGTCCAGGGTCAGATTTTGCTGTTTTTCTAGAGTTTACAGGAAAGCACAGAGGGGAGGGTGCTGGCTCTCTCTAGCAGCTGTCAAAGGCTTCCTAGTGCAGCTGCACACATCCAGCTCTATGGGAGGCCGGAGGAGGTCTGAGGATGGTCTCAGAGCAGTACAGCTGGAAAGCCACACACTGTGTCTCTGTGTATGCCAGCAGAGATGCATCAGCCCTGGCACCATCTCATAGCACGACAAAGACGGGGGCATCCTGCTTTCTCCAGCTGCAGATTGAATGGCTGCAGCAAAGACACCTGAGCAGGGACTGAGGTGACAAGCAGGCTCAGGTGTCTGCTCTCATCTGAGCATTCTCACCTTTCCTGCTGCAGAGAAAGCTGTGCTCACCCATGGGGCCTGATTAAATGCTTTCCAAAATGCTCTTCCAGTCACCACTGTCCAGGGAGGATTCAAAAGCTCAGGCTTTTGAATCTGTTTCTAGTGACAACCTGCCTGTCTCTTCAAGAGGCCCTGAACTGACAGTATTCAGCTGCCGTAACGGCTGCCCAGTGATCCGAGTGAGATCATCAGCACTAAATGTACATGATTTAAAGTCTCCTGAGCTACATTTCTTCAAGTGTGTGTCGTTACTCTTCCTTCTGAACACACTCAAAAGGAAGACTGGTTTAAAGACTCTCAGTTCAGCTGTTTATTAGCTGAGTTAACACAAACATTTCATTTTGTGTGCTTGAGCAAAGTTTATGGTTTCTCTTCCAGTGTAGCTGACCTGAAACCTCTCTAACAACGCTCTTGAGAAGGAGCATAAAAATGTTCTTCATAAAAACAATTTCAGATAGCTATTAACAATCACAATCTGTATGGCAATAGAAACCAAGATGCAAACCTCATTATAACACTTTCTAGGCCCCTGGATGTGTAGTGCAATACAGTATAGCTGGCTTAGAATTGAAATTTCCTTTGATAGTGCTATTACAATGGCACATGGTATACAGAGAGGTATTAATCCTGTTGGCACCGCTCACAGCCCCTGCTCACCTAAAAATTATAACTCACGTTCAGTTCAGATGTCTTTTACTGTGTTACAGGGTAGAACACTGTTGCTCTGTTTGTCGGACAAATGATCACAGTTGTTCTGCACTGGAGGGATGCTCTTTCTCTTAAGAGAGATGCTAAAATCACGGCTCATCAGAATCTAAACTTATATTCCAGTTAGTAAGAATAGAAAGAGAACTTTCCAGTGCCTCTTTTCTCATTTTAGTTGCCTTGGCAGACAAGTCTAATCCTGTGGCCAGGATGGTCTGATAAATCTTTAAAGTATTGGTCATGTGTATCAAGCATAAAGCCATACAATATTTCAAGTAGACAGTACAGTCAAATTTTCAATGCTAAGAAGCTATTAGGATGGCTTAACTAGTTTTTTTTTGTTACCTTCTATAAGTCGTTCTCTGAAGAAATGCTTTCTTCCTGCAAGAAAACTACAGCTTGCCCTCAGCTTGTTTCTTTTTAAGTATTCCACACATCCTGGCTTAAGCAGAACAGCAGTCTGCATGACAAATTTGAAGTTATCTGCAACTCAAGTATCCTGTGATTAAATGTTTTAGAACTGATATCCTAAACTAGATTTAAATAGGTACTGTGATGAGAGATGTTGTTGTATTACCAGCCTTGAATTAATTTTCATTATCTTTCTCTTTCTTTAATTAATAATTTTTCTCTCCTTTTCTTACACTGAGAGTCCGGTAAGACCTAGTGGGCACTGAGGAAGTGAGGAGAATAAATGGAATACAGGGTTGCAGAAGCAACAATTTTCTTAAATAACTGAGGCCATGTAAAGGAAGGAATTAATCTTTTCAATTAATTATGCACATTAAGAAAGAAAGATTAAAAGGCCTGAAGAGTGAGTGCCCTTTTGTGATCAATCTGAAGCTATGAATCTTTCAGATTGTACCTGGCATTATTCAATCCCTTCAAAATTAAACATAGTTTCACATTTTAAAACACTTTCAGAATGTGGGGCAGAGATTAGGTTTTTAAAATATTGTGGTCATTGCTTCAGAAAAATTGGTGAAAGGAATGAGATGAAAGCATAACACTTGTCTCATACATGTCTTATAGGTTAATGTAGATCAGTAGATTGATTGTGATAATCTCTCTCTTACTGAGAGGCTCACCCAAATTTCATAAAATAAATGGCTGGAGTTTTAGATCAGTCTTCTGAAGAACTTCTGCTCTGTACCAGGTACAGAGCCTAGGTCACCACTAACATATTAGGCCTTTGAAATGGGAAGAACTGTTGAACTAAAATATAGCTGGGTAAGCCTTGTGGACACTAACCATGTCCCACCTAAAAACACCATTAAGGTCCTAAGTTAGGACAATGTCCCTTTCTTATACAGAACCAGTGATAAGCCTTAGGCCACATTGACCAAGACACTTTACAGGTGCCCAGGACCATTTTAGCAGAGCTCTAGTCCGCTGTTCTTGCCTTGATCCAAGTTCAAGCCTCAGTGCTACAGATGAGAACAAAGCTCACAAATTGAGTAGTGATTTTGGTAGGAGATCCTTTTTGATCTCTTCTAACAAATGGTTACGCTTTGAAATATGATATTTAATATTTTCATTGACTTCATCTTTACAGTACTAAAAAAAAAGAGGAGGTGAACAGAGTGCTCTACAGTCTTCTGTTCTGGTCTCCCAGTCAGATGTCTCTTCATCTCAATTGTATTTTTAACCATTCAAAACTTAAGTTCACTAATTTCAAATTTTCGGGGTTTTTTCAAATTGAAAAACTGATTTGTGCAATTAGAAAGACTAATTCATATTTTGTAGAAGGAAACCAGAAATCTAATACTCTAGGTGCTAGGGGTGTTAAGGATTTCTGATCAAAAAGAAGAAATCCAGCTGAGTCACTGTAAAGATAAGTAAGAAGAACAACATCCTTGACCTGACACTCAATGGATAATACCTTGGCAACAGCTGAAGCAATGGCACAACTCCTAGTCCCTGCAATGGGAGCCAAGACTTCACAGCCAGTATCAATCAGCATTCATTCAGCAGCAAAAAGATTGACTCACTGAGATGGAGAACAGCATAATATATGCCTAATAGGAAACTAGAAATTACTGTTTGACTTTGGCCTAATTATTATAAAGTGTACATTTCTCTCTGTCTTTTTCAAGTTTAAAACAAGTATGAGGCAAACTGGCATTTCTGGGAAAAATTATTTGATCCAAACACAAATTCTACAAATAAATGCTTATGGACTTTGAATGATTCAAAGCCAGTACTACGTTCTGTGACTCTCAATGGGAAATTTACGCTCGAAAGTGCTAGGTCTTTTGATAGGAGGTCTAGCTACACAGTCAGGAAGAAGCCTAGCTTTAGACAGTTCTCTCAGAGTTGGAAAATTATTTGTCAGTGTCTCTAAGGGTATTTCAAAATGCTTCAAGTTCACATATATTGCCATGAATGGCCAGTCTCTTCGCGAACGAAGAACCGGGGAAGGTCTTTACACCTTCCAGCCTGCGCATTGGATTTTTTAGGTGAGACACAGTGTGCGCGGAACTGAGCCCACCCTTTAATCCTGAGGTTCATCTGCCGGGGCCAAGCACGCTTGGACGGTGGCAGCGAGGTCCTCAGGACGTAGATGGATTGCCTTACAGGGCTA
>NW_020955616.1:1201888-1267256 GCF_003031625.1 Empidonax traillii | reverse complement strand
TCGAACCCGGGTCTCTGCAGTGACAGTGCAGTGAATTTTCCCCTGGACCACCGGGGGCTCCCAAAGTACAAAGATCAACATTTAATGCCCAGTCTCTTAGCGAACGAAGAACCGGGGAAGGTCTTTACACCTTCCAGCCTGCGCATTGGATTTTTTAGGTGAGACACAGTGTGCGCGGAACTGAGCCCACCCTTTAATCCTGAGGTTCATCTGCCGGGGCCAAGCACGCTTGGACGGTGGCAGCGAGGTCCTCAGGACGTAGATGGATTGCCTTACAGGGCTAGCGAGCTCCATCTGCCCGGGGAGTGTCCTAACCGGGACTCGAACCCAGATCTCAGCGTTGACAACGCTGTGGTTTAGCCACTGCACCACCAGGGACACTCTATATTGCCATATAATTTATATTGCCATATATTCACTGAAAATAACAACTCCCATCTCCCTCATAAAACCCAATCAGTTAGCTTACTCTGGCCTAGGATTTGTGGGAGCTACCTCTGAAATTTAGCAGCACCCAATGGGTGTAAGCATAGGGGGATGCAAAATCTATCCATGTGATTCTGTGGTGATTTACTTTCATAGAATCATAGAATCATTAAGGTTGGAAAAGACCTGTAAGATCATCCAGTCCAACCATCAACCCAGCACCACCACTGTGTTCATCATTAAACTGTGTCCTCAAGAGCCATAAGTGCCATATCCACACATTTTGTGAACACTTCCAGGGATGGTAAACTCCACCACTTCCCTGTAGTGGTCTGTTTCTCCACGGAGTTGGCACAGATCAGAAATGGCTTTTCTCAAGAACTTTGCCACCCAGACAAATCTCTCCCAAATAGCATAACTGATTCACTTAGCATAGTTCAGTTTAAGGACTGCAGTAGGTAATGAAAAGGTAAAGATAGAACTGATTGCCAAAAAAGTTTTCTTTCAGTCTCCTTGATAGAAGAAAGATGTCTTGATACAGGCCCTGGGTTAGTGTACTATCTTTTTGGTGATAAGCCTTTGTAACAGTGAGGTAGAATTATGGTGATGATTGACATAGTGAGAAAACAGACAGGGATTTCTTTCCTCCTCACCAAAACCAGAAGTAAGTCTAGCAAGAATTTCAAGAGAGCATTCAAATTAGCAGGAAATTAAGTGGTGAATTAAAATGCAATGGAAAGGGTTTTTCTTGTCACATGAAAGGAAGACACAGTCTTGAAACTGTGATGTAACTCACCTAAATAAAATATGACTTAGTCTAATATACAGCATTGACTTACAAGATAAAAATGAAGCATGGAATGGAAAATACCTGGGTGTTTTCTTGTTCTACAGCACCACCCGTATGGGAACAGGTGATACTGAGTTGGATGAACTTATATGCATTGTAAGACCAAGACAAGGATGCCATGAATAACTAATTTGGTTTTCATTTGACTCAGAATTAATTTTCCCCAGCTAAAAAGTTACCTGATTTCTTCAAACATCTCTCCAATAAAAGAGTAATAAATACACCTTTATAAACCATGGCACTGCATTTCAGATGTTGAAATCCAGAGAACAGCCTGAGAGACTTGGGGTTGTTCACCTTAGAGAAGAGAAGGCTCCATGGAGACCTAATTGCAGCCTTTCAATATGAAAAGTATGTATTGACAATACAAGGGGCAAAGGAGGGTAGATTTAGATTAGATAAAAGAAGAGGTTTTTTCATTATGAGTGGTGAGGCACTGGAACAGGTTGCCCAGACAAATTGTGGATGCCTGTAAAGTAAGATACATGCAGGTATCCCCCCAAAATGCCAAGGCAGTGGAGAGAATCCAGAAAGGTTTATTTTGAAAGTGAGAACCCTAAAAACTTGCAAAGCAGAAAATCTGCAGCAGCTGTGAAAACACTGGGCCTGAGAAAGTCACGCCTCCTGATCCCTCCAGGCTTCTTATCTTCTCTGGCCTCCTTCCCCCCAGGCTCACCACAGGCATGGCCTGTAACACTGTGAGGGTTTATCTCTCCTCAGACCAGAGAGAGATGCAGCAGCTTTTTCTCTGGAATGCAAAAGGAGAAGGGAAAGAAAAATATCCAACTGTTTTTGAGAAAAGTACTCTTAAGCAGGAAAGACTTCCTAAGCGAAAACAAATTCTAACTCCTTCTTACAAATTCTTCCGAAGGGGTACCTACCCCTACAACCCCATCCCTGAAAGTGTTCAAGGCCAGGTTGGATGAGTCTGTGAGTAACCTGGTCTCATGGAAGGTGTCCCTGCCCATGGCAAAAGGGTTGGACTAGGCAGTATTTAGCAATCTCTTCCAACCAAAGCCATTCTATATGATTCTATGATTCTATGTTTTGAGCTGTCACTGGAGAGTTAATTGACACTCAGAAGGCCATACTTTCAAAAAGAAGGTTCAATATATGTGTATTTAGGTATATGCAATATAAACACAATATATAAAAACTAGCACAAGTAGGTAGAAGCATAAATACCAATCAGAATATGTCCTTAAAATATTACAAAACCCTTCTGAGAAACAGTAAACACTTGGAGACTCCAGTAAGCCCATTCCTGAGAGCAGCACACAGACTGGTTTGAGCAGTCTGAATGCTAGATGAACCCTTTCTCATTACTCACATACTGCCCGACAACAGCATCATAAATGTTTTAGCCTAGCTAAGTAAGTCACATGTTGGCTGAATGGTCAAAGCTTATCTGAACCACTTGGGATTGCAAAGTTGGGGAATGAAATCACATGGCAGACTTTCTTGTGAGATTTCCACTGTTTCCTAATCTTGAGGCTGAAAATAATGCACAACTGATGTGCCAGTGTTTTATATTTTTGTAATTTACTATCATTACTTGACATCTCCACTGCCATTGTCAAAAATTTTGCAGTGTTCAGAAAACAGAAGATAAAACCAACTTTTGTCAGTTTGTGATGTGCATTTGTTCTTCAGAAGCAATCCGTTTATGGTTTCTACTTGGAGGGTTCTGTGGGAAGTTTTACAGCAGGCAGGCATCAAGACACTGAAAACAAAGCTATGTCTTCTCACAACAAGCTGAGTAATGGAAATAGATGGTCACACCAGAGGGAAACAGCAGTGGGACCGTCTTTGTGTAGAATAGTTTCATTAGTGTGTGCGTTGTCTGGGGCATGCTTTGCAAAACAGAGTCAATTGATATCTATAAAAGCAAGTAGGTGAGCATATACTCCAATAAAGCTGAGATGTGGTTGGCTTCAAGGGATATTGAATGAGCCTTCTGAGTAATAAAGAGAAACGTGTGAGAACAAGAGAGAACAAGTGGTCAAAATAGACTGGTTTCTTTTTGTGGGAGAGAAGTTTTTAATTTCAGATGCAGTGTGTTATCCTAGGACTAGCCCTGGTTGTGTGAAACCACAAGCAATTCAAAATTACAAATTGTCCTATTCATGTTTTCTTCCTGCCCTGACCTTTTCCTTCTCCACACCCCAGAATCAGGGAGACAGTAAGTGAAAACAGAGCATCTCCACCATCAGCATGGCAGCAGGGCTGTAAGGAAAAAGGGGATTCTTACACTTTTACATGAGCACAAAAACAATGGAGTGTTTGATCTTTTAAATACTTTGTTAGGCTAGATGATTTTCGGTTAATAAAGGAAGCTTCTTTCTCTCTCTTTATTGAGAGAGAGACACTAATGGTTCTGCAGCAAAAAAAAAAAACAACCAAAAAAAAACACAGAAGCAAAGCACCACTGTTCACTCTCTATAGTGCAGAGGAAGTATTACTTCCCATTCTGAGGAACTGTTACACTGTTTTGATGCCTCCTTTATACAAACAGTCGCATTAATAAAGAATGTCTCCCCTTTTAACTATCCTGAAGCTGATTTCTAATCTAGGAGGTTATAACTTATTTTTAAAGGTTAATTGTTATGCAAATCTGCTCATCATGGGGTTCCAGCACCCAGAGAAATGAAAAGACATTCCCTTCCCCAGTGACAGAGGCTCATGGAGGACACCTTTTCATTTCTAAAATCATTTGGAAAGGATTATGTGCCATATGTTTTCTCAAACATATCACACACTAAATGTAAGAAACCTATATTAACATGGTGTTAAGGTTGCAAAATTACAATATAATTGTGTATCAATGTGCCTGTTTTGTGTATCTACATATTTCAAAGTATGTATTTCAAAAAATAGCACCCAATCCTGTAAATTGTGCTCAGAAGAACAGTTAGTACATAGGCAAGTATCTCCCCTGACATCTGCAAGTAAACCTTGCAGAATCAAATCACGAACAATACATACATTTTAAGTGTATGTTTAACAAGAAAAATGGGTATAGCAAACTCTTTAGGCCAGATAATGGAGACTGATGGATTTTACAATGAGATAGGTTTTTTTAACCTAAGAGAAAACAAGTGAAAAATACTTTAATTTCTTAATAATTTCTGATTTCATGTACTGTATGATTCAGCTAATGTTACCTTCACTTAGCAGGTGAACTGGTGGTAAAAATCCCTTTGGTGTGAATTTGTGTGTATGGATTATACATATAACTACTGGTATAGATGGAGAAAGAGTTCCCAGAGGAGCAAGCTAAAGGGTAGACAAATACTTGTGCTGAGAAGTTGAATGTGAAAGTCTCACAAAACTCACAAAAACTCTCAAAAGACTGATGGTCCTGTTGATTTTCCACAAAAATTGGTGTACTCAAGACACCAAGTGCCTTCACAACTGCCCAGAGCCAGCAACACCCACTGGCATCAACAATGAGCTATATAGCTCATTCCCATTTCTATTCAAAATAACAAATTATACACTAGAATAGGTTTCCTAGAGAAGTGATGGATAGCCCATTGCTGGAAGTGTTCAAGCCAGGCTGGATGGGGCTTTGGGCAACCCGGTTTACTACAGGGTGTCCTTGGTCATGTCAGAGGGGTTGGAAATAGGTGATATTTATGGTCCCTTCCAACCCTAACCATTCTATGATTCTATGAATTTGAACAGTAAAAGATGTTATAATAAATATTTGTTATAATAAATATTTGCTGTAATCTGTAGCACCCTATCTTGGTCTCATTTCAGGGGATTCTACTGCACTACCCTTTGAGCAAAATAGTTGTCATGAGATAAACACATAAGCCTGTTAATTGTCTTGGCACTTCTTCATAGAAGTTTTCAGGGATGCAGTGTGCTTGCATCATTTAGCAACCCTGGGGATCCTGAGCAGCCAGGTCCCTTTCCTGAGATCTTGCTACAGTGTTCTGAAATTGAACCTTACAGAATCTTTGCATTGGGGAAAACTTGGAGTGTCTAGGCCCATCATTTTTGCTAGGTCTTGTATGAGGAAAATCTCTTTTCCATCAGATAGGGAACAAGATTAAGAGTAGGACAGTAACTCAGATAAAGGAAAATCACATTACAGCAATTATCAACACAACTCTATGCTGCTTGTTTCTTCTAGCATTTATAATCGACCAATAGTTTATTTTATGAGTAGGAATAATGACTCTGGCAGTAGAATTTCTGTATTTTGATTAATAATTCTCTAAATTGGAAGTTGATACTTTCTCAAGTTCCTAGAGAGGCACAGGAATTCCTTGTATTTCTTTAAATAGGAAGCATAGCTTTGTTAGGAGCACAGATCAAAACCCTTTGGAGATAGTTATAAAGAAAGAGAAGGTCATTCTGAGGCAGATGTGTGCTACTAATTTACACAGCCCTGATTTATTGAAGGACCTTGGAAATATGAAGAATAAATTTTACCATATGAACCACACCATTTCAAGCAGTGAAAGGTAACTTTTTTTTTCTGCAGCAGCAGATAATTATAGCTTTTTTTCCCCAAATTTTCATCAAAAGATGGGGGAATCATCCATAAGTTTCAAGTAATACTGAATGAAACTTTTGGCAAAAATACACTTCATTCAAATATTAATGATGGTCCTATATTTTTTTCCAAAAGTATCTGCAAAATGCTTTAAGAGAATAAATATCTTTGTGGTGTGAGTGCTGTGGGAAAACTCTACAACTTAAAGCCTTCTCTTAGCAGACCAGAAGTCCTACTTCCAGGACGCTTCAAAGCCTTCCTCTTTGAATACCCTCCCTACCAGTCAGAGTAGGTGCTGGGCCTGGGCAACCAAAGTTCCGTAAAAGGATTGGACACTTTAATACTTCATAGAGCTCAAAGAAAGTTTGGTAGCTTCCCAAAAAGGGAGGTACCTAAAAAACCCCAAGCAGTAGTTTTTCAAAATGCAGTCCATAATTAACACCTTTTAAATCTGTATTTTAAACCTGCGATTTATGTAACCAGCTACCTCTTTTTGAACTTGACAATGTTAAAGTAAAATTAAGTAAAGTATTAAGCTGAATAATTTTTGTTTAAAGGAAATTTACTTATTATTTTATTAAGCATGCAAATTGACATTTAAATGGTGTTTGGGCGCTGTAGGGAGCAGAACAAACAGTCACTGGTGCTTCCCAGTTAACCATGAGGAGAATTAAGCGTCTGCTGAATAATTTTGCTACATTTTGAGTCAATGAATAAAGATGGTGTTTTAATACGACTGGGACTCATTCTGAGAACAACATAAATTTGAAGAATCATATAATCACGGAATGGGTTAGGTTTGAAGGGACCACAGTGGGTCATCTGGTCCAACCTCTCTGCTCAAGCAGGGTCATCCTAGAGCACAAGATTACATCCAGTAAGGCAGTACTTTGGAGGTATTCATAGATGAAGCATTCTTAGGAACAGTGTCTTAGTCTATAAAGAAAAGAAGGAAAAGTACTTTAACATCTGCATCTTGTTTCACTAATTCCTCAGGAGAAAAGTGTCAACAAAAACAATAGTAGCTGCCCTAGCAGAAGTGGTCAACAGAAGGAGTATGTATAGGCTAGTTTCAGTCTATTGTATAAAATCTCACTAAAACGGATGAATGCTCTAGAAATATATAAATTTGAGAGATAGGTGTTGGACAATGTCCTCTGTAAAAAGGAATACACTACATTTACCTCTAAGAACACAGTTCTTTGGTATCTTGAAGCCAGTGGAAGTCTGGAATCCCTACAAAGTGGCCAGAGTTCTGTATAGCCATGGGGATCAAACCCTAACATTTACACACCCAGGGACTCCAGACTCATGCAGAAAGCTGTTTCTGCTAAAGCTGCAGCTACCCAAAGTTATCAGGGCAGGCAATTAATTCCTTAATGTGCATTCTGCTAATAGTTTCAAAATTCCATACTTTTTCTGCCTTTGAAAACTGATTATGCACTATGGTAGATGAGAGTTATTTTTTGTTATATAGGTCAGGAAATTCTCTTAAAGTTCTCATATGAGCAGTAACTTGTTTTTATACATGCATGAGGATATTATGCTGTGACACAGCTGTAGTCAGTAATTTTGCTGAAACTGAACTCTCTACATTACAAAAAGGAAAATGGCTAAACATGTAGTGTTTTCCACAACATCCCTTTAACTTTGGAAATTGCACGTAGCCACCTTGATGTCCTTCCCTGTTTAGAATTACCTGAGTTAATCTTTAGACATGTTGCAAAATTCTTTTATTTCCACTAAATTTTTGTGTTGTTTTTTGAGGGATAGGAGCAATTTTAAGTGCAGGTAGATTTTTGGGTGAGATAAGGGCATCCCAGTTAATGCCTGGGTCCTTTCCTATTTGAGCATTGCAGAAATATTGGAATTGCAATGGGAGCACTTTAATATAACTGGTATTTTAGATTAAACCAAGAACATCATCAACAACAGAATGTTATTTTAACTTTCAATCGATTGAGGTAAACAATTTAAAAACTAAGTTCAGAGTTTGGAGACATATCTCCAGTACAAGATTCAGTTAATGTAGGAACTTTAAATATGAATTTCCTGAATTTTTGCATGTTAAGCATCAATTTGAACACTGCGTGGTGCAATCTCAGATTAAATGAAATGTATGTAACTCTAAGTATGGAAGAAGAGGAAGAAATGTTACTAAATATCTAGCAAGCAAAATCAAAAATATATTAAAAATATTTAGCTGGGTTGTGTCCATCAGAAATCAGTTTTCCTTTAGGCAAAACATTTTTTGTCACAAGATTTCTTTATCAGAATAATTTTTATTACTTTTTACTCTAAATTCTATTATTCAGTCAGTAAAGTTGACAAGTAAAAATATTTCCCTTCATTGCCAATTTAGCACTTTTTTCTAGCATTCTGCAAGTCAAATGTCAAATATAAAATGTTTTTCCTTGTAAAACTACTTTCAATTTTACAAGTTAAGGGGGAAAGAATGAAAGAAACACAGCTTGTTTTAATAAAAATATTGACTCATGGCTTTTCAGAACAAAGCCGAAAAGGAAATTTCCCCTGATCTTTCTCTTCCTCCTATTATTTTCAAAATACATTTTCTCATTGAAACCCAAAGGGTAACTTTGTGCATGTCACAGAAAACATGATTTTGTTTTGTAGAGCATCCCAACCGGGTCATTAATTCCTGTCAGAGCTCTATTGGCAAGGGGAAGGTGGATATCAGCTAAAAGAAGAGGGCTTAGTCCAGCAGAGCACTTAAGCGAGTGCTTAACTTGTCAGTACCACTAATTGCATGTTTAAAGTTAAGCATGTGTCTAAATGCTGCCTTGATTTGGTGCATACCTCCATAACTTTTGGTCAGCAGTGATTGCTGGTAGTTGGTAATACCCTGACTTTATAAAATTTATAATTTCCTACTATTTCTGTAACCTATTTGCCAAACACCACTATTGCAAAACCCATCCATGCGCTCAGCAGAGAAACAAGAGGAGGAACAGACCATTACATTTATTCTTTCAGTTCCACCTGTAACAACAAAGAGAGGGCTCTGGGGTAAGACGTATCTCCAGGTCAATGGATAGAATAGGCTCATATAGAGACCAGTTCACCTCAGAGTCCTTTGGAGAAGCACCAAATGGATGCCTGCTTCTCTCCATTGACTGTAGAGTGAGATGTGAGGATTGAAAGTGAGCATCTTGGTTGCAGACAGAATGTGAGGGCAGCTGAGATGAATGCTTTGCTACTCTACTCAGTACCTGGGGCTCTACATAAGCAATATGCTAAAGAAAAAAAACTCATAAGATTAAATTTTCATTTTATTGAACATTTAAAAAACCTGTTTCTAAGAAACTCATTTCACTTCCATTTGTGGTTTCCCTGGCAGTGGTAAATAGTTTTAATTCGCACAAAATTCATGTTATCACTAATCTGCAGACTATCATACTTATTCTCAGACTGCATCTAAATAGTTCTCTGTAAAAAGTAAAAGCTGTGGTCCCATCTGGTACACATTAAGAATCCATGGTTAGCTTCCCCATGGCAAGGTCTTAGAACAATAATCACAATTTTCCCAACCATAGCTATGCACCTGAGGGTTGTTTGGTCAGCACTTTCAATATAAAATAGCTGTGTCAGCTCAGCAAGAGCCTGCTCTGGCTTCCCTGATCCTCTGGCAAGCACTTGGAAAAAAAAATTAAAAAGTGCAGAAATCAGTGAAGAG
This sequence comes from Empidonax traillii, assembly GCF_003031625.1. Taxonomy (NCBI): domain Eukaryota; kingdom Metazoa; phylum Chordata; class Aves; order Passeriformes; family Tyrannidae; genus Empidonax; species Empidonax traillii. The sequence continues at coordinate 1,257,776 of NW_020955616.1, read as the reverse complement.
GTGAAGCATTTTTAATTCTTGACTGTTTTACTACCTCACTGACAGGTAGATATTTGCTTTGTAAATTTTCACATTTTCAGAGGAAATTTACACATTTTCAGATGAAAAGAATGCCACTCATGTCACTATTTCCCCAATTTGTTATTGATTTGCCAGTTTAAACATGTGTTGCATTGTAAACTACTCTGCACGTTTAGTAAAACATGCAGTAACATCACAAATAAACTTTGGGGAAAGAGGAACATCTCCTATGTCCATTTGAAAATGCTTATTTTCTCTGGAGCTTTTTTGATTTTGTTTCCTTTTTTTTTTTTTTAATTGTGAGAGATTACAGAAGCTCATTGAACAAAAAGTTGCCGAAGTTGTTGCCAATCGATATTAAATATAAGGCAGAGTGCCATTAGGAAAATGCAAATCACCTAAGAAATAGTTTTTTGAAACCTGCAAGGGAATCCAGTCCTGAGATACGTTTGCCCCATGGCAACTTACGCATTATTTCTTCTTTTCCACATTCCATTGGATGGACATTTGGGAGGTCAAAGACTCAGTCCTAGGCATGGAATCCTCTCCTCTATTTCTGAATACCTATGTCTGAGCTCATTATCCTAGTAATTTCCACTTCAGTGTAAATAAATAAACAGTTTTAGAACTCATCTGTTTCACCTCTCTGTTACATGGGGAGGTGAATTGTGCCCTTGAAGTATGGTCTCTTCACTGGGTTTATAATGGGAGTTCAGATGTAGTTTTCAACATTGCAGATATTTCTTTGGTCAAATGAACACTGCTGTGCTCATGGTGGGATGATGGGAATACTAAATTTTCATTCATTATCCTGGCAACCCCTATATGTTGCACACTGTATGGATCTACGATTACGAGATGGCACCTCTGTCAGTATGACTTCAATATGAAGAACTTGCTCTTTTATCCCATTAACCTTTTTTAGTATGTCAAATTTCTATCAGTGAGACTAAAGCAGCATCTGGTTCAGTAACAGTGTAAGAGTGCCAATATAAGTTTCCAGATATGTCTTTTTCTAATACTGGCATATTTCTGTTTATTTGGATTCCTGCAGAGATAGAACATGTAGCTGCAGTAATCATGACTCTCAATAGTAAGGTTAACTCTTCTTAATTGAAGAACAGAAGATAAATTAAAACAAAACAAATACTTTCCTAAATTTATGCCATGTTTCAGTAAAGTGGTCAAAGTCAATAATTGTTAGTAGTATACAAGCTGATGCAAGGCCAGAGAATTATTCTAGACTTTTAAAGCTTCTCATTATAAGTGGCTATTTCACTATTCACAGCCTATTGCTATTACAATAGTTGCAGTTGCACTGATAGCTTAAAAAGAAAAAAAAAAAAAAAGTAGAACCCCTGTTGTTGCCCTATAGACAAAATGGTAGAGAGTCTGATCCTAAGGGTTGCTACAGACTTGTGGTGGTGTAATCAAGATCAGCATGCAGTTTTACAATGTAGTATGGGAATGAAGAGCTGGCTAGGGCCTGTGCTGCTTCTTTGCTATTTTAAACGCCATTATTAAAAACCTAAAACAAAACCAAACAAACAAAACCCAAAATCAATCAATCAAACAAACAAAACCCACCGAAAACCAAAAACATAAATCCAAAACCTAAATAAAAAAAAAAAAAAAGGAGGAAACAGAAGTATAGTCAGACTTCTGCTTTATTTTTACATCACAATTTCTAAGGAGTGTGAAAGGTATTGTTTGATGAGCTTTCCACACGAAATACAGAAAAAAACTAAGAAAGCAAAAAGAAATCATCAGATTTAATGGTAGATAGTCAGAGAAAATGCAGAGTGAAAAGCAAAAAACAATAGTTTTCATTCGAGTGTATGGCCAAAATAGGTTTGGAAGTGGGACTTAAGAAATAATTTCTTGTTTGATTCCTCTTGCAGTCAAGGAAACAAGACTGTGTATAGTCTTATAGCTTCATAAGGATATTTTAACTCCATCATCAATCTCTTTTGTACATGGGAAAAAGTTACAAGACCTCAAATTTTGGCCAGCTGCCCAGACCTGAAAGTTCTTATGCCATGAGGCTTGTAATGTAAAGCCCCCATCTTAAGTCCAGGAAATCCATTGACTTTCTGTCATGCTGGCTGAAGCAGAAGGTCTGAAGATCTGAAGCTGCAAGGGTTAAGATTGGCCCAGCCATGCCTAAAGGTAGCTGGGCAAGACCTGTTAGCAGTAAATAGGGACATATAGGCTTGTTCAGCAATTTGTTGACTTCAAATCCTTCCTCATTAGTTCAAGGGTCCCAACACCTGTGACAAGCAAGTGATGGGAATGCATCATCATACAATTCTCCTTTCAGGCTTGTTACAGCATGATAATGTAATGTCCTGGTTATGTTGACAACTCCCAGTACACGGAGAGAACTAGGAGGAGCTTTTAGTGGGATTTCCAAGGTAAAGGTCACTGAAATCTCATTTTTTTTTTGTTTTGTTGTTGTTTTTGTTTTGTTTTTTGTTTTTTGTTTTTTTTTTTTTTCCCCAGTAGAAGTCATCTACCAGTCCTCTGACAGCAATCTTTCACTGTCTACCAGTACTGCCTTAAACAGAGCTTTTAAGTTAAGGGCTCCTTTTGTTAACATGTGTAAATGTAAAAGGACCTAATGCATACAAATATGGGATCTGTACATAGCAAAAGAGAGAGAGAGAAGTAGAAGAAAAGAATACAGAAATAAAGAAGGTGCATACCTGACTCCAAGGACCTGGCTCCACTCCCCATAAAACTGAAGGACAGGCATATTTGTCCTCACTTTACTCATATGAGAAAAAACCCACCCATACTCCCCTCCTCCCCACTCTCAGAGACTTCTATCTTCAGTCAGTAATCCTTACTGTAAGTTTCTTTAAACTGTAAGTGGATCATCTTCCAGATGCTGGGGGACCTCTGTCAGAGGGGATATAGCCTGGGGGTACAGCCTCTATTTGAAGGAACACATTGTTACTAAATGTGCAAAAGATTTGATAGATTTGACTCTTTGTTTGTGGTAGAAATCCTGTTTTACTCCTATTTTTAAGGAAACGTATAAAAATATGTGTGCTTCTACACTCATTGTTTGAGTATTTTATTTTCAGTGAAATGTAAGAGTTTAAATTCATGATCTCTATGTGTGTGTTTCATTGGGAATTCAGACTTTAGCCTGCACACTTGCTGCTCTTGATCTCAGGGATCCCAAATGTGTAGGCACCATTTGAACCAATTTCCTCAAGTGAGCTTTGTTTTTTCTCTCTCTCTGAATGTACATATGGCTCTTTTTCTCTTGCAGAAGCCCTACACGTAGCAAGGGGAGCACACCTCTGTTTAGAAAGGACCAGAAATCAGCCAAGACCAAGATTGGCAAGGGACTGACTATTGATGACATGGTGGGGTTATTAAAGTTTGTGGGATTTTTCCCGTTGGTGTTCTAGCTCTGTCCTTTGGAAGATCATTTGTACAGTTCTGCTTTAGTCATTATAGTGAATTGGTAGGCACTTGCCAAATAGCACCAAAATAACATCTAAATATTCTGGGAAGTGTTTTATTAGTATGTAATTTATCACAGATTGTGCTCCATAGGTGAGCTTTTGCTCTAAAGACAATAAATCCACAAATTAAATGCAAATTTGACTTCTGTTTGCCAGCTTTCAGAGCTGATAAGCACACATATTTTCCTGCTCCCTAATCCTTCCTTGCAGTTTTTATTATAAGTGACCACCAAAAAACTGTTACAGTGGATTTAAGGAAGAAAAGTACAAAGCTTGTATGACAGAAAACTGCAAAATTGAATAAGAAAATGTGATCGCAGCAATTACAGTCCTATAATGTCCTAAATTAGCTTAGATTAGTTGAGTAGTGTGGAAAAAAAATTTCTTGTCACTGCTACAAGTCAGATCCAGATTCTGATTATCACTCTATTTTCCTTGTTTGTCTTGGCATGCTAAAAGCTTGCCAAAGCTTGAATATTACTTGAATATTTAAGGTAGATATGCTATATCTTTGTGCTGACACTAAATTTTTGGAACAGCAAGAATAAACTTTTGAGTTGACTTAGAATGGGAAAGGTCTCATTTTTCATATACAGACAATAACTCTTTCTCATTTACAAGCAGAACAAATGACCTATGGTGTGGAAAACAATTGCAGTTCATTTGCTGTCATGCATTTTTTCTGCCTAAGTGTGAAAAATTTTTCCCATTTTTTTATCATTTATATATATATATATATACAGTCCTGCTTTCTAAGTCTATCATTTTCATTGCAAAACATTTTGTTTACATTGGTGGCGCATAGAATGGCTGATTGAGAAAGAGCTCAAAATAGTGCTAGTGCTGGTTGGTTTTGGTAACCAATTGTTCTCCTCTAGAAAGGTTATTTTCTGAGTATTCAAAGTTATGCAGGAGGCCTAAGGAGTATGTGATTCTCTGAACGCTGGTTTATGCCACCACTGAAGAAAGGAACATGGAAGCTGCTTGGAAATGTGAACCCTTTAGTAGAAAAGCTTTGCACAGAAAAATGCTGATAAGATTGCAGGGATGTGGAGATATGTATGTGTTAGTAGCCTAATCATGTTGAGAAAGGGAGAGAGCATGGCTTTGGGATGAGGTATCAACTGAAGTGGTCTTAGTAATGGGTGCAAAGAAATTACCTCCTGTTGCAAGCAGATTGTTTTTGGAGATACTACCCTGAGCTTTTAAGATAGTTTTGTGTGCTAGATCTGGTTATGCTTACCTCATTGCCAACGTTATGATTGAGTGATATTATTGCACAGCACACCCACTTGGCAGATGCCAGAGGCAGAAGCCACAGCCAGAACAAAGTTGGACATTGAACACACTGTATTTGCTGCATCTTCAAATTATTCCTTTCTGACTGTAAGGAATGTGGTAGTCTTGGGAGGGGGGCATTAGTCCAAAGCAAAGGTTCAATTACCCCTGGCTTTCAGATGAAAGTACACATCCTGCTTACATTCCCTGCTCCAGCTATTAACTATGCACCTTTTAACAACTTCCTCACCATCATCTATTCAGCACAAATGACATGGTCTTCTATACCGCAAATGATGACTGAGTTACAGGAATCTTTTACAGGTTTTTAAAGAGGCCTTCTCTTAATATCTTGTCTAAGAAAAGGCATCTCATTTTTAAGGATTAGTCTGTCCTTAATTCTGAGGGAGAATCAGCTGGGGTGGTTCTGGCACTCTCTCTTGGAGGATCTTTTAAAAATGTCCAATATTTGTGACAAGACAAATTTACATTTCTATGGTAATGTTGATACCTGTCTCTCCAACATCCTGCTTATCTCGCACAATAGCAAGTGGTGTTTTCTACTAATATAGTAATACCTGCTTCTGCCCGTAAATTGTATATGCACTGATGTTCACAATTCAAATAAGCAGGTGACAGAAACAACAGTATACTCTTAGCCTTTGACAGCTTGTTTCTTCGCCATAACCACCAGCTTCCCAAAGGGGCAAACTATTTTTGCTGCAGCTCTACTCAAGGGTTAAATTAACATGTGCTTCCAGATACAGAACTCTCCCTGAGGGAGAAGTATGTACAAAAATGAAACGACACAAATATCCATTATTGTAAAATTCTCAAAGGCAGATGTGTACAAAAAAATCTCCTTGTTCTCTACTAACATTAGACAGCCCTGGAATCTCTCCAAGCACAACATTTAGATGAATAGAACATTTTAAAATAGAATTTTAAAACAATTAAATAAAAAAGATATTTTGGAGAGGTACCATTTGCTATGCACTCCATACTCCTTTGCCTGCTTCTGTTAGAATAATAAATACACATCACAGATGACAGTCTGCTGAAGATATTGTCCAGTAGGGACATCTAGCTTCCTCCCAGAGCTTGTAAAGGACTATTTGAGTATCTTTGAAGATTTTTTTTTTTTACTGTAACATTAGTAAGTGGCTGCAGTGGCCTAAGTGTCCTTTGTTGAATATTGTTTCTTTTAAACTAGCTGAAATAGTTTTTTTTGGTTGGTTTTCTTTTTTTTTAATCTGGACCTCAGGTGCAAAGCAATCTTTGAGAAAGTGAACCTACAAAATTCCCCCAAATCTCTCAAGTTTAGTTTGGAATTTATCCTACTCTGGAAATGACCACAATAAAGAATGTGGTTAAAAAAAATTATTGCATGTGTTGAAATAAAGACTTAATAATTTAGGTTTTGGGAGCTTGGTCATCTTTCTTGTGAGTTTGAACAAAGGTAGGAGTGCAACAAGGAGACTGAGCCTTACCCACTCGCACATTTATAATTAAAGTTGCTTGAGAAGAGGAGCTGAACCACAGATCTGTTCAAGACTTTCCAGCCTTACCTTCTCCTCGGACACAGGCAGCTTGCCCCAGCTTTTTGACACAGCTCACTCCAGTACTGGCAAGATCAGGACCATGCTAGCAGATTATCTTGTTTGCCTGATTCTGCCATGGAATAATTCTGTCCCCAGTCAAGTCCACTGAAAAATTTCAATCAACTTTAAAGATGCTGCTTAGGGCTGCTTAGGGCTTGTGTTTTGTGTCACTTAGGTGGTCCCTGCTTGTGACTGGACATCATACTCCTTGGCTATGAGGGAAGAATGGCCTCAGGAGCAAGTGGCAGAGCAGTTAGAGCAGGGTGCCTGTGTGTCCACTTACCTCACAGGTTTCACAGGCAGCCTGCAGAAACACCAGTAACCGTTTCCTGAAGGAACCAGTAGCCATCTTCCTGAAGGATAGTTTGTCCAGGAAGGTCCGGCTGTGTCCTAGTGATAGTATCACACTAACACACTACAGAACAGGAATGGTGTGCAGTTGTCCATTTTGCTCCAGCCACAGCCTCTGGCCACATCCAGGCTGTACTTCCAGGTTTCTCTGCTTAGGCAGTGAGACACGTCTTAAAGGGCAGCTGTACCTAAATATAACATGGGCATGAAAATGGACAAACCTCTGAATGAAGACACAGCTAGAAGCATCACATCCACCGGCAGGTGACCACATGGGTTCAGATGGCACTATTTATATATATTGCATATGCCAGGAGTCCATTATTAATCTCCATGCATGCATGCATGCAAAAAATGTGATTCCATGGAGTGGAAGAAGTTAAAAAATCAGAATATTTTATGGCCTTACAAAGTGCTGATAGATGAATTCTGTCCTTTCCAGACTCAGGCAGTGAGGCTGCACATAGAGGCAACTGGATTTTCTTGCTGAGTGTAGAACTGCCATTATTATCATATTTATCATTAGCAGCATGAGCACACATGGTGCAGCAGCACTTCATCAATATTCATGCTTTATGTGTTGATGCCCTGCAAGCATGAAGCTCAAAGCCACTTTCCCACTGTCTACAAGTCACACAGATGTAGTGGTGCAAGCCACTCTGGTCAGCAGATGCCCTCTGGAGGTACCAGCTGTTCAGACAAAAGGGAGGATGGGATCTGGGAGACAAGTCAAGTAAAGTGCAGCACGAAGAGGATTTGCAGGAAATTATTCAAAACAGTTGGTGCAAGCAGACGTTAGTAAATATTATTACTTCATTCCTAGACATTGGGTTTTGTCCTGTCCCTTCAAGGCACTTTACACAGAATTCACTATCGTGATTCAAATTTTCCTCAAGCACAAGAGCTCTCACAGCTTGAGAGTCCTTCCTTTCAGTCCTTCAGGACCTGCTTTGCTCTGGGCTTTTGGGATGGCTGACTATGTTTTCTCTCTCCCTGAGCATGGCACTGCACCAAGGACAAGGTGAACAGGCAGGATATCTCCCTACTGGCAACCTGCACCCATAACATATAATGAAAACTAAATGGGAAGGAAATGAACCGACCTGGTGTTATCGGTCATGTGGCATCACTGCTTTTTCAGAGATTGCACCTTTCTGAACTCATCTGAGGACTCTTCAGCTCCAAAGCCAATGATCTCATTTGCCACCTAGCAAATGCCTCCCTCCTGTGAGCATTGTGGACGATGTACATCTTTGTTTCACAGGACATCCAGCTTTGAAGAAGGAAGAAAAGATTACTGATAGCGATGTGAACTCAGAGCAGGCATAAGTCACCTCTCCAGGAGAGCTCAGCTCTGATTAAAGCACAGTTGAAAAATGTGTTTCTCCCAAGAATTCCCCTTATAGCATTTCCTGTTAGATTTTCCAGACTATATAGGTACATGACACACCAGGAAAGAAATATGACTTAAATTTTAAACACAGAAACAATTTTAAAAAAGAACTATTTTTTGGGTGTTAATGGTAAAAATCATAAACCTTTACTGCTTAGTTAAAAGGAGTATGAATTCAAATAATGATATTAAAAAATTCTACACCCTGTGTGATACAAGACATCACAATAAATGACACAGCAAGTCCCCACTGTCTTAAAATCCCACTGTTCATGACATCAAAGTAGACCAGGGACAACTAAAGCAAGAATAGGTGATGAAAAATGATGAAGATTTATAATACTACTTTAAGAAGTTCAAACAAAATTTTAAGGTGCATCATTTAAAAAAAAGAAAAAATCTAAAAGCAGGCTTCTTTATGTTCCTGTGAAGGTAACACAGTGAGAATGAGTTCTATTTTGAGAATACAATGGAGGTTCTCAGATGTCATTAACTTGAGCAGAAGGTCAGTGAAAAATGCATTTACAAGACTGTGATTAGACCATGATCTGCTCTGTTTGGCAAAAAAAAAAAAAAAAAAAAAAAGTTTCAAAGAAGAAAAACATTTTGGAACTTTGGTGACAAAGGTTCAAACCAGTTTCCTAAAATAAGTCTTGCTTTTGAAAGCTTCTGTGTCACTAATAAGAATGTCACACTTGAAGGAGCATTGTATGGTTTTGTAACCTACCATATGAAATCTGGTGCCCAGCCACAGGTTAAATGCACACAATGAAATTCTCTTTCCTCCCACTGCCAGTTCTGTCACTTACTACATTGAAGTCCACAAAAATACAATATGACTCAGAATATGTAGGCTGTAGCTAAGCAGAGAAAGTTCATTCAAAATTGATTTTCTTTCAGGCATCCCTGATATTCCCTGTTTCAATTGCTCACCTACTGCACCGTTGAGTGAGCACTTAAGGAAGTTGCAAAGCAATGCAGCCTGTCTGGGATATGAAGGAATGTAGAGCAGGATAATCACAACATCATCAACCCAATTCTCCAAGGTAGCTGGCCAATAATACTGTTCTAATTGAATAACTTATCCACAGCTATTTCCCTTGGGAGAGCCTACGGCTTCGGCTCTCTGTGTAGGCAGATGGTGCAGCATACACAATGAAACCTGTAATTTTCTCTCACTACTGAGCATGTTAACAGTGAGCTGTTTTCCCAGTACTGCTAGCCCGTTAATATTTTATTTTAACTGTTTTTTCTTCAAGTTATTATGCACCATGCAGCAGAGAATGGAGAAATCCGTGATACATTTCATATTTATTTTACAGCCAGCTCACTAAGCTACCCCCTGCTCATTAAGGCTTCTGGCTTTGCTAATCAACAATTGTATGTGTCATCATCAGGTATATGCTGAAATGAAAGTGTCATAATTAAAAACAAAGGTGCATGAGTCATTGGAGCTCTGAATTACTAACTAGCAGCAAAGCATAACAAATAGTCTGCAAGTGAATTTCAAACCTGCAGGGCTGTTTTTTAAAGCATGCATTAATGAGCATGTGCTGAGCATATTTCTGACTCTGAGAATGCTGTCCTGATCTTGCACTCTGAACTACACATCTTAGCAATGTACTGCCATCCGCTTGTCCTCAAATGTTGGAACAGCAGCGTAATCCTCAGCAGCAGAAGTGGTTGAAAGGCAAATGCAGCCTGGGAGGGCAAGGCAGCAGAGACAGCCCATCAACAGCGTAACAACATGACAGATGACAGACCCAGAGGCAAATCCAGGCCTGCCAGCAGATCAGCCTGTGGAGCCTGCCAACGAGCCAGATGCAGCTACTGAAAAGATATCATCCCTAGCTTAGCATCTGGGTCTTGCTGTGGCCAACCATACTTCATGTGCTCCATGTCCTTACTGCTGACCCCAAATGCTGGGAGAGGCTGGAACAATGAGGAAGAGCTCAATTGCATCACACTGCAATTTTGCTAATATATACATTGTGATTACAAAAAATGCCAATCTGTGTACAGTATAATTATTAATTTGCATTTATTTTAGTATACATTTATTTGGCAGTATGCATACACTGTTTCCCCTCTCGCACTGTCTCTGAAAATAGATAGCTCAGGGATTCATTCTTTGTTTGCCATTCCACTCAGAAATACACATTTAGCTACCATCTCTTAGAAGTAGCAGTAGATTGTAAACCTATGTGTGGTTAAATCTAGGCATGGAGATCTAACAGTTCTTGTCTATGGAAAGGGAATTCTTTCTAATCCACAAGTATTTCCAGAGCTTGGTTTCTAGTATTAAACATGAAATAAATTTTTGTGAAGTGACTCAGGCGACAATTAAGTTAAAACTAACAATATGCCATCACAGAAAACGTAATTGCACCCACTGTTAGGCACTTCCCAGGTCAGGATACATGCATAGCCTTTCAAAAATTTGTTCACCCTGGCATCCTAGCCTGACTACAAAAGTATATTAAAAAAAATCATAATTTTTCCTTTTATAGAAGTTAGGGACATTCTTTTTGGATGATCCTACCCCCCTTGAAGTTCAGCACTGCTTTTCTGCATAGTAGAATAATTGGCTCAGTGAGTCAAGCAAAATGTAAATGTAGATGCTCAAAAGCATCCTGTTGAGGAGAGGGTGGGAAAGAGGAGGGTTCTGTTCCCTTATTTTCTCTTCTATAATACCTACTAAGAAATATTTTAAGCACATATTTATAAATGTGTTCTTCAAAAGATATGTAGAGTAGGAAATTATTGATCTGTAATAGGAATTTTCTTAGTCTTGTTTAAGTCTATGTACCTTTATAAAAACCAAACAATATTGTCCCTTTAGGTTTAAGGTAGGAGTAATCTCACCTCAGGCACCTAAGTCACGCTGGGGTCCTTTTTAAATCAATGGAAAAAGAGAGGCAAGTTCAGAAGGCTATTCATCTCGTCCTAATGTAGACATCAGAACAATTCATCTGAAATGAATCCTTCTGTGAAGGTACCTATGTCTTTCTATTAATTATAAAGGTAGCCCACAGAGACTAGCTTTGAATAGGTCTCTCTTTTTTAGTCTTGTGAGATCAGGTGAGATATATCCCACTCTTGGTGTTTCTCTGGCTTAAGAGGACTGTGTAGACAGAAAAATGGAAGTTAAAAGAGCACAGGCTTTCATTTTAGATTCATATATATTCCCATAACTAAGAAACAATTACCAAATAAGCAAAATCACAAACCTACTTTTCTGTGTTTAACACCACAAAGCTGGAAATAGCACAATTCCCCATATACAGCCTTTGAGCCATTTGCAGTGGAAATATCTAGTTCTCTTAGTGAATCACGCAAAGCTAGAAGATCTCTTGGCGCTGATTCCTTCTTCTTTCCATTCATTTTTTCAGACAGATAAGAAGACCCCAGATGTATAAAGGCAGCCTGAACTGGAGACACTGTCTATTCTGTTGTCAACAATTCTTGTAGTTATGAAAATAATGGTATATTGAAAAGAATATTGGGTATGTTGCAAACCCTGTAATAACAGATGTTTTGAGGGGAGCACTTATGTGATCAGCTCTGATGAAGCTATGATCCTCTAACTAAAATTGCTTGATGACCCTGTGGATGGTATAATTCTTTTTTTCCAGTAAAATCTCATTATTTTTTTCTACACAAAGACAGCTTTGAAAACTGATAATTTCTCTGCTTAGAATAGGTAGAATATGGCAATTCAAGGTTTCCCACAACATCCTGTTTTTTGTCTAGGGTCACCAATGCAAAGGAAATGGGGTCACCAATACATATCTATACTCACAGAGTTCTCTGAAGAGAAACAGGCATGTTATCTAATTCCACTTATTGCTGAATTCTCATGTATTGCAGAAAATTGATCTTTCTGGGTATACGGAAGTATTTTGAGTACATAGATGTGTCTTTAAGAACGGAGGCAAGAAACTAAGTCATCTGGTGCTTGGATGGAAAGGATGTGGAACAGTTTTTTAATGGAAAACAACGCTGCCAAAAACTACAATTACTTCCATGGGTCAGTCTCATTTTCTTTACTTTAATGCAGAACCAGACACAGATGGTAGGAACTTTTCCAGGTGATTTTTTAAAAGCTGAAATTCAATATTAATGGAATGAAGTACAGTTGCTTGCACAGGTGTTTTCATCAATACGTTAGGGCTACAGAAAAGTATTTGCACTGAAGCAAAACTTGCAGAGGCTCAATTTAATGCAAATTCCAAAGTGAGGGAAAGTACCTTGACATCTCTTCCCTTTGTTTTGTCTCATCTTGGAGGCAAGAATCACTGTACAATAAACAGCTTTTCCAAAAGCACAGGAAAACACATAGGACCTGACGTTAATCTCCCAGTGAGATTAACAAGAGGCCATTTATTGACTTCAGCTGAGACTGAGGGCAGCAATAAAGATACCTAGCTCACAATTCTGTCCTCTAACCTACTCTAGTAAAACATGTTTTTAAAATCCTACCTTGAATTGTTCTGCTACTGCTGATCAACCTAGACAACATCTGGCTAGTATCGCCATCCATTTGTAGAAGAGTACTACCAAAGTCAGAATGGTGAAACAATTATTTCCTGCAGAAAATCACTGGAGTTGTCTGCAAATGAATAATGACTTACAGCTGGATAATTCAACAAAATCATGGTAGTTTCATGAAAATTCTATATGATTTATTCAGGTGAGCAGAAAGAGAGAAGATGACATCCAAATAATTTCTAACCTTGCAACGGCACTACTGGATCAGTTCTCGCACTGGTATAGTGTGAAGTAGCAGAGACGGTACCCTGAGTTATATGAGATGATCCCAGACCTGAAATCAGAAACAAGTAATTTTAATCAAGGAATGGCCCCATGCCACGATCCTCCTCTATATGAAACAAAAAAATAAAAAATAGCTGGAACAAGAACAAATCTGTCTCTGACTGGTTTTTATCTACTCTAATATTCCTTCCCAGGTTTATAATGTAAATATGTAGACAACATTGCGCATTCTGAATTTACCTGCTGTAATGATTTCTTTGGTCACAATTTGCAACATAGTGTAATATGACAGAATGTGAAATCCATGACAGAATGCAGTGAGATCAGCTAAAATTTAATATCTTCCTAATTTTTATCTAAAGAGTTTGACAGAAGAGAGAGCATAAACTATTCACAGGAAAATGTAAGTATTTGAGAAAGAACATTTATATTTATTTATGTAAAGGAATATATGTACATATATAAACAACTTGGGGATAAATAGAAAAAAGAAAATACTGACAGGAAATGATGCAAATGAGTTATAAACTCTAAGCATAGGAAAAATAAATCATATAAATGAGTGCTGCAGTAAACCCCTGTTTTATAAGCAGTTGTGACCTGTTTGAGGAGGAAATACAAAAGCCTGCCAAAAACATATCATATCCATCTGTCCAGTTTAGAGCATTAGTAGGATTTTTACTTGAACAGTTCTCAGCCCAATCATGTTAATACTTATTAATAGCCTTGTTCCTAAACGTATTCCAAAACCATCAACTCAACAGACTGGTATGAGGTGTAAGTAAGATGACATGTAGCTAAGATATTGTGTAGGGCCAAACCTAGTGCCTAGGCACATGCAAGATTAAGCTGAAAACCTGTAATATATGGTCATAATTTTGGTGCTAGTCTTGATTTTTGGAGGCATAATTTAAGTTCCTATTTTAATCTAGATTTAATCTAGATCACTTAAAAAGCATAATTAGGATAAAGATTTCCATGTTTCTGTTCAGCACTGCAGTTCTGCAAACTTCTATAAAACTGATGTTTGTATTTCTCTTTTATCCTTTGTGCAGAAATGCCTAAGTTCTCAGACAAATGTGCCCAGAATAAGATTTTGCTTCCTACTTTAATGAAATAATCTTCAGATAAAATAAATACTCTTTGAAGAAGACTTGGAAGTTCTCCATGGCAGGCTGATTTCTCCAAACTCTTGGCTGTGTATTACTCTCTAATCTTTACCGTCACTATCCTATTACATCTTAAGTCCTTCTCTACACAATCTGAAGCCTTGTAAGCAGGACATTCACAAAGAGAAATGAACCAAACTCAGATCCAGCTTCTGGATATTTTGAATTTCCCCACAGGAAATAATTTTTCAAATTCTGGGCAGTTATGGTGTTTATAGTGCACCTTTCTGCACAGCATTTTCCTAGGGGCCAGCTTCAGCATCTCATGTCCTCACTCTGGTGGATGCACACTGAGCATTTTTGTTATCTCATCTGATGTCTGTAGTTCTCCCCAGGTCCCCAGTGTAAAGTTAGGCATTTGGCCCTTCCAGGTACCAATATTATAGGAAATGTAGTATGTGGCACTGTAACAGTGAAGTTCTTTTTTTTGGATCTCAAGTGCATCTGTGTCTCATCTTCCTGTAGATATCTGAACAAATAAAATTTTCCCAGCTCAGAGAGAGTTGTAAAGATGATTCAGCTGATTAGATAAGATTATAATGGAACTATACAATACTAAAGCAAAGATAAAACATGTTATTGGGTCATTTAGAGCCTTGCCCTGAGGCTGTTCTGGGGAAAAAGCAGTATTTCCCTGCAATGGCCAACTTGCCTGTTAGAAACCAAAAGGCTTTTTAGGCTTCTGAAGTCACAACCATAGTCTTCTAATAGTATTGACTAAGGAATTATTGACTTTTAAAAAAGGATTTTAGGATTCTCCAGAATATTTTTAGTTATTAAAAACAACATACAACAGCTTTATAAGACTGTACTAAAATTTTCACTACAATTTATTTAGGAGACTTTAGATTTTCTTGGCCAGTATTGCATGTGTAGAAATTCAGATGCTCCTCCACTACTGCTGTTCAGCCTTTCTCACCAGTTTTCTACCACAATGTAATTACAAGCATCTTAAACAGTTTTAATGAAAATCCTTATCAGACACTATTTGTTTCTCCTCTCTGGCTGTTTTGCAAGCTTGAGATGAAGCTCTAGTTCATAAACCTTTTATGTCAATCTAACTGAATAGTTCAAGCAAAATCCAAGGATTTGCTGTTTTGTTTGGAAACCAGGCAAAACTTCACAGCTTTATTTTGATTTTCCAAATTTATTTGGAAAACATACTTTGACTATGTCTAACAAGTACATTTAGCACAGAAGTAATTTATTAGACTTGAAAGAATAAGTTATATTTCAGCCTTTTTTCCTTTCCAACCTAGTAAGGATTTTCAACCTTCTTTTGACTTTAGAAAGCTATTGAGATACTAATGGATTATCTTCTCTTTGGAAATAAGAAAGAACCAACCCCAGAAGTGCAGTGTATGAATCATATATTTCCTTCTGAATGCCTGTTTTATATTTCAGGGACATTTTTATTAAATTGAATATACATACACGGGGTTTAAACAGTCTGACTGAAATGAGGCTGTACCACTCCACTACATCCAGTTCAGTTTTTCAGATTATAGGCTTTTGGGACTGCACTGGGAATAGGTGTTTATAACGGAAAACAATGTACATTGTGAAGGTGCTTGCCTAGGTAATGTCACATCCACGTAGTGTCACATCACCTTTAAACTCACCTCTGGATTAAATTTAGTGTGATAGCCTGGCCCAGATCATCTCAGTGCTTAGTTCTGCACCTCTGCAGGGCAAGGGAATTCATACCAAAGCACATAACTGTCCCACATCTCTGTTTCTTCAATCAGCACAGATGGAACTTCAGATCTGTCTGTATAAGCTGTATAAATGAGCCCCCCTAGTCTTTAATCTACTAATAAAGTATAACATTAGGAACATTGTGGTAAAAGATCATGCTAAAGAAGAAAATCCGTAAACCCTCTGTTTTCTTTTCCTTATGCGTGGAAAAAGGATCAAAATTGTTTTAGTGAATTACCTTTAAAGGAGCAAATGCACTAACATACAAAAATGTAAAAATCTCTTTTAACCAAAGAACCAGCATGTCTTTCTACCCTCCTGCCAAGCAACAGGCGCAGACATTCTCCTTCATGGCTTGATAAACAAAATAGTAGATGCTGTCTTTTTATCTTTTCTTTACCATCTATAAGGCTCCATATGCTGCCATTACTTGTCTCATTTACTATAAAAGCCCAAAGGAAACACAGTCACCATTGTTACCCGCATTTTCATAGTAAACTAATGACTTAGCATATCTTAGTGGCATCTGAGTGAGACTTCTGCAAAAAACACTGCTACATTGAAGTGGCTGGACACTCATAATCTGAAATTTAGTAATCTGAGTAGGTTATTTTCCATGAACTTTATTATGATACTGAATATTTAACATGTGTTAGTGCATTTTGGTCATTCCTACTAAGACATATTACTAAGCAACAGTTTTCAAATTCCAGGCAGAAATTTTAGATCATTTTTTTTCTTTTTCTTCTGTAGTTTTCCAGCTGACCATTACTTTACACAGCCTCAGTGTGTACATAAGGGGGAACCATTAACGCATGGAAGAAAACAGGCTTGAGTATTGTCAGATAATAATTACATTATAAAAAACAGTGGTTTTGTTGCTCATGCTTCTTTTCTAGCAAAATTAAAAATCACACCTTAGAGAGGCTTGTCATTAAGGATCTAGTAATACTGCCTTGCCAGCACACCACCTCCAGGAGGCTTAAGAGAATCAGACATCTTGAGCTGCGATGAATCATCTTGGTTGTGGGTTTTTTTTAATGCAATCCCAATATTCAGCTCAGTGAAGAAGAATTTTTTCTGCCCCAGGCAAGATGACCTCTTCCTTGTGCTTCAGATCAGGGGACTGCTGCAAATGATGGAGAGTAGAGTAAGTAACAGGGAGAAAGTACCAAAAATGTAATTACTGAAGGGTCAAATGAGCTCCTCTTTATCTTCAAATTATTTTTTTAACTCTATGAGACTGAGTTTTGCTGTGAAAAAAAAAAAAAAAAAAGAGTGGTAGGAGACCTCCCCAACTCTCAGAGCTATTCTGAGGATAGATACATTACAGTCGGTAAGGCATTCAGCAGCTGTGATAACAACAACCACAGAATACAGTCAGATAAAATTCTTATTCCTTAAATGACTCGTTTTGTCCAAGTCTGACAGTCCTACACCTCAATCAAATGTAGGAGACCAGAGAGAGGAAGATGCAGGCTATTCAACCTTAATGGCACCTAGTCAAAGATGTTTTTTCCTATCTTGAATATTTCCCCAGTATATTGCTCCTTTTTTTTCCCCTTTCCTTTTTAAACACCTCCCTACTGTAACATTCAGGTAATTACAGGGCAGTAACAAGTTTCTGATAGGACATATGCTGTGAGATACAAGGAGCTTTTTGCTCATCCACAAAAGCAACATAAGCCCTTCCTTCAGAGACTTCAGCATCTAAAAAGACAGAATCATAGAATCATAGAATGGTTTGGGATGGAAGGAATCTTAAAGATCATCTGGTTTCAATCTCCCTGCCTTGGGCAGAGACACCTTACTCTATACCAGGTTACTCAAGGCATAAAAACCCAGAAGATGGTTGTTAACAAACTGAACTGAGATACATCTATTACATACATGGACAGACAGGAATCCCTTGGCTTTAGCTGGGGGATAGCCATGTTGGGTCTGGAAAACATTTGGTTGCATTACATAGCTCAAGTAACAGGAACAAATATGCAGGTATCCCTTCAGAGACCAGGGGAAAAGAGAAGATGTGATGGCGAGGAAGGAGCGAAAAAGATTTATTGGCCACATCCTGATAACTGAAAGTTTTAATTGCACTTTTTTCCCCCCATGGAGTAGCTGGTTCTACAAGAAAAAAGATAGTGTTAAAAGCACACTGAAAGCTCTCTGCTGCCTTTTGCAGAAGATTAATGCAGTTTTAAATTGCAGCTTTATTGTCTGTTGGCAAAGTGACTGCCATGAAGGGATTTTAAACTGCGAATTCTTTAGTGTAGTCAGACATACTTTTGAAAAATGAAGTCCTCTGCTGCTCAGGGGTTTAGTTTAACTTTTTATGACATTCATTTTTGTAATTCTTTACTACGTCTTCATCCTGTGTTTGCTTTATGAGCTTATTATTTTTATACGTAGTTTGGTATAGTCTTAGGAAGGCTCAGAGAGACAGGTGTTTGAAATTCTAGGTGTAATAAAGAGACATAACATTTGCTAGAAAAGAAGAAATGTGGCATAAATGGGAGTTGCCTTTTGTTGCTTCAATACCCAGCTCAGTTCCCATTGCAGTAGTTGGCAATGGTATTTGAAATAGGGCTGCTAATGCCCTCAGGTAGGGAAACACTGACAGGAAAAGTACAGCTGAGACATAGTTGATCAAGGATAAGACACTGCACTTCTGGATACCAAGGTTCCAGCTCTGCCTGTCCTGTTGTGGATCTGGATGTGTCTCTTGAAGGCACCCACCTTCACTTATGTTCACTGAGGTTGTGAAGTCACTTAGCTTCCCTGGTTTTTAAATGTCATCACACAGATTATTCCTTTAAGATTAAATTTATTGAATTTCCATCAAACTAACTCCCATTTCAGACCTAAGTAACAGATGAACTAGTGAATACATGTTTTAGAAACTCAATACATACTGATTGAAAAATCTCCATAGTTGGGAAGTTTACCCATAACCCTTGGTAATTTGCTCCAGGTATCATTTGTCCTGAACCATTAACTCATTTTATCTCTTGTCTAGTCTGAATTCATGTAAGCTAAATGTCCCATTACTGTATTATAAACAATTATATTAACAGTTCTTACTGATCATTTCCATTGGTAACTTATGGACTGAACAAACCAAAACTTAAGTCTCCTTCAATAAGTTAAACAAACTAAGGCCCTTGAATCTTTCATTATAGGACACGTTTTCCAATCTTTACATTATTCTCTTGTGTCTTTTTTGATTCCTCAACAGTCTTTCTGAGGAGTTTGCGAATGAACTAGCCTCAGTATTCTAACAATAGTGATAAAAGAACCAAAGACATATTAACTAGAGCATCCTGACCCTTTTAAAACAAGTGATTGTAAAAGATTTTAGGGGAAGGGGGTGTGGGAGGAAGAAATCTTTATGATTTCAAGAATTTAACTAGAATGTAAAATAAACTTTGAATATGTGTTTGCTACTGGCTTTTTCCTCATTTCCTCACTCCTTGATCTTCTCACTTCCATTTGTGTTGGGGAACGTGCATATGTAAGTTTTTAAATATGCTTGTGAAATAGCTGCAGATCATTTTCAGATTTTCAATGAACCTCATGTACTGTACTGTTGTTTGTGTCTCTTAACCCCCTTTTATTTTTTCAGGCCACTCGGCAGTGCAGGTCCAAATATTCAAGTTAGCCTTCATCTCCATCTCCCTACATGACAGCTACACCATGTCCTGGTACCATCTGGTAATTCTGGTCTACCTTCTGTTTTCTTACATATATGTTATCACAATCACATCTATTAAAAATAGAATGTTTTTACTTGCAGCTAATTTTCCAGAAAGTTAAGACAGCCTAATCTCACCTATCCATCTCTTTCATTATTAGCTGCTCTCTAATCTTCAGATCACCACAAGTGTAATTAGTAGGGGGCAATGTTCATACCAGAACAGTTAAAATAGCTGTACTGATAAAAAGCACTTTAAAGCCTGAGAACAGATTCACCGAGGATCTTGTGTATGACACTTGCTTGGTGCTGACTTCTCACTCACATGTTTGAATGGTAATTCCCTCGATTTTGATCCATTTAACATCCACTGTGCTGATTTTCTTTTTTACATTTTTAATTAGAAAGTTGTATACTATCAAATCAAATGCCTCAGAGAAGTCAATGCAAATATAATTATCTTTGTCAGACAAACTTCTAGCTTCATTGAAAAAAAAAAAGCATATATCAGGTTAGCTTGACAACAGTTCCTTACCATCAATTTATGTGGATCAACATTAATTACATTACTTTTATTTAAATCTTGATTTACTGGGCTTGATATCATTCTGTTTCTTTTGCCTGGGACTGAAGCCCTAATGACAAGGCTGAGGTTCATCCATCTTTCCTTCTTTCCATCCTTCCTTTTTTATTTTTTTCTTCCCATGCCCCTTCTTTCCTGTCTTCCTCTCCCTCTCTCTCACACATTCTTTTCTGTGCTTTCTTGCTTTTAGAATAGCTTAAAGGAAATGAGATGAGAAGCTATTATCTAATCTCTTTTGCATCTGTCTGACCTGTACAGTGAGGATACTGACAATACAAGTTTTTCTGAAGGTACTTGAAGTCTGTAGGCAGAAAACACTGTACAAACAAATGGATTATTGCTATGTATTGTTGTTGCTGTTCTTAATGTCAGCCTTACAGCCTAAGCACTGCACTTCAGGGCAATGTCAGAGCATAACCACAAACTAGAGAACAAAGGGAAGAGAGATTAAGAGCTCAGACATGTGGAACCTGCTTCTCTCAGCAACTGTGCCTCTGCTGCTGGACCAGCAGTCAGGTTGGATGCATGTGGCAAGTTTCCAGGTCTTGAGGGCTTCAACTGATGGTCCATTCTTTGGAGCACTGTCTCCCCAGGGCAGGAAAAATTGGAAGGTAAACAATTAGATGGCTGCGCTGCACAGGGTTGTGTGCTCTGATTAGGATATTCTGCCTGACAAAGAGGGATGTCACTGCCTGCAGTGGTATCTGCTCCTGTCACTATCAGCGTGAGGCAGGTGACATTATGGAGGATGAAGCTTGGCTGAGCTGTGTACAGAGTTAAAGGGAGGTGGCAAGGGAAAGGGGGAAAGAGAAAGATACAGCTGACTACTGCAACTAACTCTTTAGTGCCTAAATGAGAAGAAGAGGGGTGGGATGGCTGGATGCAGAGTCAGTGTGTCACAGTGCAGCTACTGCAGTTGGATCAGTTCTAAGACAAAAAAAGCTATTTATATCATCTGTCACCAGAGCTATTGTGTAGAAATCTCCAACAGAGTTTAACGATGAAACTGGGCCTTTGCTTCCTCTACTTAGCTGAAAGAGCACCCTAAGTCATCAGAGCTACAAGGCTGCTTAAGAAAACCAAGATCCTCTTCCATACCCCCACAGTCACCCTTCCACCATCGTTGTTCTCTAAGGAGGAGAAGAAGCAGACACTGTATGAGTAGCCAAAACTAGACAAAGGGAAGCATGGCTTCTTTAGGAAGCTTTTTCACTTACACCATACCTAGCACTAGGCAATATATATTAGTAGCCACTTGACTGCTGGTAGGCACTGATGGTTCTTTGCGGGCATTTCAGGTGCTGTCGGCATACCAGTGAGTTAGGAAAGAGCTTAGAAAAGTCCTAAGATTTGTTAAAGAATGGCTATAACCCTTGGGAACTCCCTGCATTAAGTTTGTCATCCCTGTGGCTTGTCTTGGAACACTGCTTCTTCTTTCTTTTTATGTCATTTTTTGGCCTGATCAGGCAGCCCTTACAGAATGGTTCAGCCAGCTGTGTATTAGACAGCTGATACTAATGGGGTACTAGAAATGGGCAGTAAAGATGTGTAGGAATGGCCACTCACTTCCTATAAATGCAGTGGAGTGTTTTACTCCCAATTAATCTCTTGAAATATCAAAACTTGTTGATAGAAGCTATCAAACAAAATACAGTCACTAGGAAGGTATCATCTGTTACATTCTATGGGAATCTTTGATCAAGGAAGGGAGTAGTGGATGAATGCTTAATTCTATAATTTCAACTGAATTATTTTTTCCCAGATTACATCACACAATAAACAACTCATCTAGGGTCACTGAATTATCACTCGATTCCTACTGAAGGAATCTCAAAAACAAATGGAAAAAGTATTAAAAATTCTTTTCACCCACGAGTAAATTGAGGACATTTTGTTAAGATCATATTGGGCTTGTTAATAAAAGTATTTCTTACTACATTTGTACAAAGATAGTCAATTATTTCATGATGACCAGGATGAGTTCTGAAGATTCATAAAGAGATGTCCCTAGTGCAGAGAAAGTGCAACAAAACCATCCTTCAGGCTTGGGTGCCTTATAGAAATGTAATCCACTGGCAGGGTTTTACTCTGTGACTAAGATATTTGCTTTTCTGAGAGCCTGCAAGTGTGGTTACTTAATGATTATGTCAAGCTGGCATATGTGTAACTCCTTCTAAGCTGAGGTTCAACAGTGCAGGCGTTACCAAGAAACAGAGCCAAGTAAGTGCAGAAAAATGTAAGAGGTAATCAACCAAGCCAATGACAAACATTTCTCTAGGGAGTGATGAGAGAAAAAGAATTAAATTATTTATATTTGTTCATCATAAAAAATCAGATATCACTCTGGGACTAGAGGAAAAGCTTAACTGTTTATAACTGGAATCAATTACTTAGTTTAGTTCAACTCCTATGAAAAATAATGCAGTATGTATGGTCAGTCTGAGACACCATGAATAGCAAATACCTGCTCTATCAGAGGACCTTCTGGTGTTTTCATATTCAGATTTTGATTTTTGTCTATCAGGTCGTGCCAATTTTTGCATTGTATTTAACTCAGAGGATCACCATATTATTGCAAATATTCAAATCTTTTGCTAACAATACCTGTATCTTGTAAGGGTGCTTTGCTCTTCAAAATCCTGTCCAAAACATTAATTAATCTACTTTATTGATAACTTACTTCTCTCCTAAAGGGCCAGAAAATGGCCATGCATCTGGAAGAAGACATTAAAAATATTTTACTCCTTTACTCCTTCTTTACTACTGTACTGTAAAGTACTGTAGGGCACTAAAAGAACAATGAGTGCATACAATAACACCATAGCAAAGTTCTTGCTACTGCTCTGCTATCTTTCTTAATGGTCCTATCTGTAGTCATGGGGTGAGAGGGAAAAGCGTAAAAAAAGCTAGTATTCTGCATCAAAAGTATGAATCCTTACTATCTGAACTAAAATTTAGGAGCTATGTTTGTATAAAGGAGAATTTCCTAAAACGCTTTGTGTGAATCATCAGCTGATATTTTGCGGGCAGAAGGCTACTGTTAGTTTTACCTCTTTCTCACCAGTCACAAACAGGGTATTAAAAGTGTAGGAAACAAATGAGATGCCTCAAATTATTTCAGTTGGAGGTGTGGGAATGCCTAAAAATGCTCAGCTAGCTTACTTTTTATATAAAACGTTATTTGAAAGCAATGTGCCAAATTATCAAAATAAATTTAAAAAAATCCTGATAGTGTTTATGAAACTCTAGTTCTTGCTTTGATTCCAGTGAGTTTTAACTCAGAATCCAAATATTACTAAAAGCTGAACCAATACACCCTTTTACTTTTTGATATCTGGTCCCTGGCAGTTACTTGTTAAACCCAGGAAGAGCGGAGACATTCTAACCTGTATAGGATGGAGCTGGACATTCAAAGCCTTGTGTTCTTGATTGTGTCAGGTTAGTACAGCCAAAAAATCGGTCTGAAAAAAATAGAAGTCATTCTTCTCTCTCCCCCTACCACATGGAAATTTCACCCCATGTATCTTGTTGACATGAACAGTTTATTAGCATTTAGAGCAGGTAAGGGGGTGGAAACATCCAGAAAATAACAAAGGATCTAAAACTACCTTTGATTAATAAAACTTTTTCACGTATCAGTGACAGATCTATTCTCTCTAACATCATCTTTCCAGAAATGTTTTGATTACTCATATCTGGGAGTTTCTGCCACCTCAGTTTTACAGAATGTCAGATCAGTACTTTAATTCCCTGAGCAGAAATTTATGGCTGGACAATTTAGGCAAGCACCAGAAACTCTTTAAAGTTTTTAAGAAACTTAATCATCTTTGTGCAAATAAAAATTTGTAAGAGACTTGTTAATGGCCCTGTTGGAGCAGACATTAGTAACTCATTAATAAGGCAAAGCCACTGAAAATCAGTCTTTTTAAAAAGGATCAAGTGTACCTTAAAGGGTTTTTAAACATAAAGTGTTTACACTGTTTGTTAATAAGAAAAAGCTTATCCTTTTAGTTCTACTTTATTATTCCATTTTCTCTAAGCTTCTATATTTCAATGATCATGATGATATTCAAGACAGTTAAAATTCCTGCTTAAGCATTTAGAAGTCTGATATTTAGGTCTAAAGCTCATCATTGCAGGCCCCCTTTACAATAAAAAAAGAGAAAACCAGGTGCCTCTAGGTAGTGATTCATTTAATCCTAAAATAGGCCAGATAAATCATTCTCTGCTAGGAAGCTTAGGGTGACTAGTTCATACTTTGACACTGAACTACCAGACTTCTAAAATTAAGCCCAATTGGTCCCACCCCCAAGGGCTCATCTTCAAACTAGGTCAGCTTGAGAAGGGCTATTAAACTGAATGGTCCACCAAGAAAGACCGAGGTCAATATGCTACTCATAAAGTGCTACTAACAACAAGTGAGAATTTTGGTACTCAGTAAATGGATGCAAAAATACTCATAGGTATTGCTACTGCATTTTTTAAAGCTCTAAGTGCAGTGTTTGTGGTTCAGCGTACAACTCAAAACTTCACAAACTGTACCACATCAAGAAGTCTCAATATATGGCATAAAAAAGCCAGAATTACAGTAATGTATCTGTGGCACTAAGCAAACCATGGGTCTCTCCATCTTTGAAGTGACAGGGAAGTGAGCATTATATGCTACAGCTTTCTGCTATGCTGACTGTAGGATCTTTTTTTTTTTTTTGGAAGAAATGTTTCTACTTCTCAATATGCTTTCCTTGACTCTGTGTGGGAGTTTGTAAGGAAAGGAAACTCTCTTCAGAAACCTGGCCAGAAATTAAGCGAGCAGCATCTGTTAAACACTACAACTTCAGTGAAACTTTAATGATATGGGAGTAACAGACCAGACTGCAGCCTGAGGTGGCAATCCTGAGATTCCCTAGCTGAACATCAAGCAGAGTTAAAATGAACAGAGATAATTTTAGCTATCATAACTATGACTTTTGTGCACTATGTTTAACACTGATCAACCTTAAGTTCCATTTTCAAAGCATTCCCCAGTGGCCACAATGAGGTTTTTTATGAAGATCCAGAGTAAGATTCAGATGTACTCTCACATCTCCTGAAGCAGAGAATTTAGCCTGTGTTCCAGTCAAACTGAGCAAAGAGAATCTGTGCCCTGCATCGTCCCCCTGCTCTTATTTGTACTCTCATTGGCCACACCACCTACCTTGCTCTGCACCACTGAACTTTAAAGTTATCTTACTGATACTTGTAATTATATCCTAGTTCTCCCTGCAGCTGCTGGCATGTTAAGAAACTAAGAGTTTGAAGACCATATGTATCCTGTACCTACTGAAGGTTGCAGTCATGAATGGCAGCTGCTGAGAATATCCATACCAACACGTGCTTCCAGTGCACAAGCTAGTAAGGGAAGCAGAATCTGAATGCTGGAAATGTTAAGCAAGAGCAAGGAGGGTTTTGTTGGTTAGTGGTTTTTTTGGCTTTGTTTTGGTTTTTGTTTGGTTTTGTTTTGTTTGGTTTTGTTTTTTTTAAAAATTATACTTGAGTCACAAAAGGAGAGAACTTACACTCTCCAAGTAGCTTGATTTTACTCTCTGCCTAGCTGAGATTGAAGGAGAATAAAATGGTTTGTGCTCTGTATCCTATTCCTCTGAGCTTGCTTCCCACTTTTTTGGTTTTCTGACAAATAAAAAAATGAGACATCAAAAGGAAATAGGAATCTTCAAGTGTGATCAATTGCAAGTTGTTGATTAAAATACATAAAACTTTACAAGGAAATCCAAACCCTCCACTGACATAATATAGTGAAATACTCATAAATCAAGTAAACAAGCTTCCCACTGTGGCAGAGCACTAGGTAGGGAGCAGAACTAACAACTACTAGCTGTTTTTGGTGAAACAATGCCTAAGGATGCCAGCTAAAGACCAGCTTCAATCTGTAACACTGTCCATCTTGCTCTTCTGCTACCTCATTTCAGAAATTTTTATGTTGTCAGAAATATATGGACAGCTCCTTGGAATAGACCGATGACATACATGCCAGGAAAAGTGGAGGAAGGTCTGCTATCTGAAAAGGGTGTGAGGTATCAATGAAACACAACAACAGCCAGTGTTAGTGGAAGGCTACCCAAGTTTATGCTAGTAATTGGAGTATTGACTGAATCACACTAGCAAAAGGCTGTTAGTGAACATAAATAAAGCAATGCTCCTTTGGGTTTTGAAGTTTCTACAAGTTACTTGAGGTTTGTACTAAAGATTTATTGATCCTGATCTCTAGCAAGATCTCAGTGAGCGCTTCCTCTGATCCTTTCTATTTTTCTCGACTATTCCTTCACAGACTGAAGGACTCATGGGCTAACGTACTTGGAGTACTAAAGGGCCAAATGACAGTCTCTGTGAATGCCCTCTTTTGAGTTACTCTGTAGATGTGCAGATAGTCTCAGAAGAATAGTGCCAACACCATTCTAACCTTTACAAACTTCTGCTTTTCACTGGCTACCTCTGAACAGGTTGCATCATTGACCAGTAGAAGAAAATGCTTAAAATAGAAATGCTTATATCAACAAATACATTCCCAGTTTGAGTGAGACAAAAATGCTTACATTTTTCCTTTGGATTTCAATCCGACTGCTTGTGCTTTTGACACTTCGATATAAAAATAGATATTTATTAATTTAAAATTGGCCTATGTCACGCTCATATTTTTGACATTTATGCCTCCCAGTTCATACTGTATACATTATTCTGAAGACAAACATTAACACAGATTAAAGAGTTCAACGGTGTCAGAAATGGAATTACTCCACAGCAGTGGCAGTAAGATGCTGACTCTAAACCTTAATTATTTCAGTTTGTCTTTTCTTATGACACACATCTGCACTAACTCAGAATGAGATTCTACCCACAGCTTTCTGTGGGTAAGCATGTTTCTTTCACCACAAAAGAACATGTAAAGGAGAGCATTCACAATAGATAAGTTTAGTTTAGGACCACCAGGCTGTCTCTGTAGTCAATTAAGGTCTTTTGTTCCTCCAGAAGGTAAGTCAAAAAAAGGAACCAATCTGTCTGAAGAAGGAGACAGATTTTGTAAAGTACTCAGGTGTGGTGTCTGGGGCCCGCATGCATAGGAGTTGTGTCCTCTAGACCTTCCAAGAAGAGTGGGTTAGAGGGGCAAGGCAGGATGAGAGCCCTGCTTAGCTCAGAGGCTCACTTAGTAGCCTGCCTACTTACCTTCTTTATACCAATATTAGTCTTTCTTAGATACAATGAGCTGAAAATGCTGTAAAGAACTACAAAGTGGCATAACTGATACAATTCTTGTTTCATAAAGGCATAAAAGAATAGATGTACTCAAAATCTCCCACAGCATCCATCACTGCTTTGCTGTACCTTGCAGTTGATTGTCTTGAGAAATAAATACCAGGAATGTAATAGAGTGTATCTTCCTCCAAATCTTCATACTCTTCTGACATTTCCAGTTGAAAATGAGACTAAATACTTCACCTTTAACATCTTCAATCCTAAAAGAAGGAGAAGTATACTGACTTTATGCACTGAATTAAAGGCATCTGCATTGTCCTAATAGTTGGATTGTTTAATTCACATCAGATGGTTTTGCTTAAAATGTAACAAAAATAGCTCCTGTAAACACCTTTATGTGGTATTATTCAGTTGTGTGATGTGGTAGTAGAATGACTAAGAGCATAGTTTTGTATCGCTTATCCTTAACAATTCTAAATCCAGCTTGGATACAGAGACATAAACATTCTCTCTGTACAGACACTGAAGACAGACTAGCACCTTCAGCCAGTGTTTCATCTCATCCTAGAACAGTGGTTTAGAACAGCTGGCCTGCCCTTGATGTGACTATCTTCCCCCGCTGATCATGGAGAGTCTGGAGGAAGGCCAAGATGTGAACAATTAATTTTTTGGTATTGTAAGACAGGTGATATGAACTTCATTCTATGATGCAGGAAGAAACAGGACTGGTTAATGTTTCATACTGGGAACAATGTAGACAATTAGTTGCGTTACTTATCAGTTATAATCTCAATTTTCCTTATAGAAAATATTACCTCTGTTGGTACATACATAATTATTTTAAAAGAGAGAGAGAGAGAGAGAGAGAAGGAAAGACAGACAAACAGCAAGGAAGACTTACTTTTCCTTGAACAAGTGAACTCATGCAGCAATGGAGTATCACTGATACCTGAATCTCCGTTCAGAATTTTAGTGTTGTCTGTAACAAAGCCTTGACAGCACCTCTAATAGGAAAACAATGCTTTGTAATTCTCTGCTGCCTTATTTTATATCAGATGGCCTGCTTATATCTTTCACAGCTTTCCCCATAGAAGGCTGAATGGCTGTGCTCCAGGTTATTAAATGGCAAAACATAAATTTCCTCCAGTTACTCTGACACATCGAATATAGAAACAAACACACTTTAATATGAAGAATCTCATTTTTTTTCACATAAACAATCTTTTATATTACATATATTCATTCTCTAATAAAGCATGTATCTCTGTATTACATACATATTTTTACAGAAAAACTTCCAATGTAATACAAGCTGTTCTATGTAACTGTCACATTTATGTAAACTGCGTTACAGACCATTCACTGCCTCCATTTCACTTGTTCTTATCTTTCATTAAAACCTGTGTAAGTTTACCTTAGAGGCTTTTCAGGATTTTAGCTTTTATGATTTTTATTGTTGTTATTGGTTTTTGTTTTTATAGGGCTCAGAGGAAGGAAACTCCTTTTGAGCGCTGTTAGGATACAGAGCGATTCCTCAATACAGTTAATACACATAATAGACGTATCAGCATTCCAGAATACCTGTCCAGTCAAACAGGGTAAAACTCACAGCTTGCCTGTAGGATGTAGCTACATAGGCACATCCTTTCTAATATAATGAGATAAGTATGAAGGACCAACATTTCAATAGTGGTATGTGCCCCCATCCATATGCTTGTATATTAATGTAGAATGGAAATAATTTTAGTGTTTCCTATCAGTGTTCTCCAACTTGGAGAAAATTGCTTCAAATGAAAGCAGTCCATTTTACTACCTACACACTTACAGGAAATCCTTGTAAATAAATACTCTGTTACTGGGCAATAGTAAAAATGCAGCGACAGGAGACATTTTAATGAATGTTGTGCTCTTGGTAGCAACACACCAGGGTCTAGAATGAACTAGTTGTAGCTGAATGACAACTTGGGAAAAGGTGTGTTTGCAGAGTGTGGCATTATGCATTTGGCATAATTCCTGCCAGTGATAGTGAATGTAAATACAGCAGCGCCACTTCTTCCAGCTGGATCACAAGCCCCTTGATCTGCAGCTCGAAAGCGATATGTGGCTCTAAAGTATTTTTCATGTCAAATGAGACAGGAGTATTCAAAGATAGCGAGAATATATAACAACTGCTTTTGAAAATATTTACACAAAGTATCTTAGGTCATCTCAACCAACAGTACTTGTCAGTACAATAACTTGTTAACATTAAATTGATTCTAAGCTTTTGGAGAAAAGTA
This sequence comes from Empidonax traillii, assembly GCF_003031625.1. Classification (NCBI taxonomy): domain Eukaryota; kingdom Metazoa; phylum Chordata; class Aves; order Passeriformes; family Tyrannidae; genus Empidonax; species Empidonax traillii. The sequence continues at coordinate 1,228,209 of NW_020955616.1, read as the reverse complement.
TCTCAGCTTCCTACAGATTGTGTATTTACATATTGTTTAAAAGGAAAAGTAAAACATCTGGGAGAAACACAGCTTCTGTTCAGTCTCCAGCTGACAGCACAACAGCCATCTACTACATTCAAAGTGCCTCAGATGATACAAATTCTGAAATTCTTTTGAAGATCCCACAGCAGTCTTATCATACTATAGAATAAAATGGATAAAAATGCGTTAATTCAAGGATATCACTCCTCCAACGTCCCACTGATGTCATGAAGGGTTAGATTATCCTTCATGTAGTTTATGAGTGGCAGCACAATGTTACATCCTATTCACTTCTATTCAGTACATTGCTACTCTTTGGTTGATGTGCCCAGTCATGTCCTCTTCAAACAGCTCCTCGTGGTCAATAAGAACACCAGCCACTCACCGTGCACACAGCAAACCATTGGTGTTCAGTGGTGGCTAAAATGGTGCAAAGAGCCTTTCCCACTCCTAACCCTCATTTCCACTCAGAGAGCTGCAGCTGTGGGGCTGCTTTTCCTGCAGCTCCCCCATGAGCACTTGCTGAAGAGAGGAGGCAGCCAGGCACCCCTGAGCAACAAAGTGTCTGGGCTCAGAAGGCTGTAATTGGATTCTGCATTTGGGATGAGGCAATCCTGGATATTCATACAGATTAGGGAATGAGATGCTGGAAAACAGTGCCATGGAAAGGGATGTGGGGGTCCTGGTTGATAGCAAGTTGAATATGAATCAGCAGTGCCCTGGCAGCCAGGAGGGCCAACCGTGTCCTTGGGGGCATCAGGCAAAGCATCACCAGCCAGTCGAGGGAGGGTATTGTCCCACTTGGCTCTTCTTTAGTGAGGCCTCACCTTGAATATTGTGTGCAGTTTGGGGCACTGCAATATCAGAAAGATATTCAGCTCTTAGAGAGTGTCCAAAGGAGGGCAACAAAGATGGTGAAGGGCCTTGAGGGCAAACCATATGAGGAGCTGCTGAGGGCACTTGTTCTGTTCAGCCTGGAGAAGAGGAGACTGATGGGAGACCTCATTGCAGCCTGCAACTTCCTTGTGAGGGGAGGAGGAGGGGCAGTCACTGATCTCTTCTCTGTGGTCACCAGTGACAGGACCTGAGGGAATGTCCTGAAGTTTTGTCGGGGGCAGTTTAGGTTGGATATTAGAAAGAGGTTCTTCACCCAGAGGGTGGTTGATCACTGGAACAGGCTCCCCAGGGAAGTGGTCACAGCACCAAACCTGACAAACTACAAGAAGGGTTTGCATGATCCTCTCAGGCACCTGGTGTCAGTCTTGTGGATGGTCCTGTGTGGGGCTAAGAGTTGGATCCTTGTGGGTCCCTTTCAACTTAGCATATTCTGGGATTGGAGATAAAAGGCTAATTTTTTTTTCTTTCTTCTGTTTCTTGTTTGAACCACGTCCATTTGGCCAGGTTTAGAAAACACAATGTAAAGTGCCTCTTTAAACAGTTTTTTTCACATTTTAAAAGAGGATATCGCATGTTTTTTAAATGCTAATAGACACTTGTTATTTAAGAAATTATATTAATATGTGACATTTCTAAATAATATAAGACATATGCTGATGTGAAGAGACATTTTAAAATTATTATCAAATAATAAATACACAACTTTACCTCTTACTCCTGCTTTCCCTTTAATACCAGAATAAGTTTCACAGATAGGGACTGGCAAATTAACAGGTTGAAAGCAACAGGCTGTGCCGATAGCAAAATGCCTGCCTGCACCTAGTTCACTGTGCAGTGTGAGTTTACCACTGGATTAACTTAAAAAGTACCAAGCAAATGATAGGTCTTTGCTAGTTTTCAAGAGTTCTTTCAGCAAGACTGGTCTACAAAGAGAAAGCATGTCTCTTTGTCACCGTCAATTTTGTTGTCATCTACCTTGCTTTCTCTTAAAGAGTTTCTTCTCAGAGCTTTACCTGGCCCTCTTTCTTCATTTATTTTGGCCCATCACTGTCCAAAATAACTTCTGGATTGATAATGCACCCTTCCTGTGGCAAACAGGCAGGCAGCAGCTCACCCTGACACTGCCCTCTCATTTTTCTGCCCTGTTCCTCAGGCCTTGACTAAAGAAAATGTTAACATATGCAATTAAAAATATTCTTAATTTAAGCGTAAGTTTTACAGAAGCAAAATAAATGGGAGATTTGGCTACAATCCCTGAACTGGATTAAAATTTGGGATCTCATTACGGTCTTTAGTGGTTTTTTCTTATCCATAGGCTGTGACTGGAGGAACAGCTCAGTAATTTTCTTTCATAAAGACTATGAATGCAGAATTCATATTTTTCCTATCTTTTTTGAGTGAAAGGTTAATTTTTTAGGTCTTGCTAAAAGCAAAATTGCTCCTGTGTAAGTTTCCCCCAATGCAGAGTTCAGCTCACTCCCTAAGGTAATAGAAAATTAAAGTTCTGTAGAAATCAAAAGTACATGATGAAATATAATGATGATAAGCAAATTGTATCCCTAATGGGAAATAAATTTAAGAAACATAGACCATTTGGCTAATTGACTTAGATTAAGTAATATTACTCACCACTTCACTGGAAATATGTGTTACAGAAGAACAGTAAATATTGCAAATGCTGAATTTCTTGCATCCCTAAGTCTTCCAGCAGTTTTATGGGAGGCTGTTGTATCAGATCATTAGGATTATTACAATTTTAAAACAGGACAAACTGGCATCATCATCTCCCTACACTTTTTGAACTTGGACTTATATTCTAAAGCAGTAAGCTTCTGCAGCAGTGGGAAAGCCAATTCGAATTACTGCATGCCCTTTCTCAGCAAAAATTTTATCATTTCTTCCTGAGGAGTTCATGTAGAATATATAAACTGACATCTTGCAAGCTTAGACTGTGGAATGTAAACTTTTATAAAATCCACCACTGAGCAATTGATCCACAAAGCAATGTATTGCATAAATGAGAAGGCTGACCGTAGTTGGCTGACAGTCACCCACCCAGCTGTTCTTTAACAGGAAAGGGGAACAGAAGGATGTCCCTCCTCATCAGGACAGGAGGAAAAATAGGATGAGAAAGCTCGTGGGTCAAGGTAAAGACCCGGAGATCAGTTACAAATTACTGTCATGGGCAAAAGAGACTCCATTTGAGCAAAATTAATTCATTTTATTGCCAGTTAAAATAGATTTGGGTAGTGAGAAACAAAGACAAATTAATACATCACCTTTCCTTCCTTCTTCTCCAGGCTCAACTTCACTTCTTCACTCCAGACTCCTCTGCCTTCTCCTGAGCAGCACACGAGGATGGGAAATGGGAGTTGTGATCAGTCCATGACAGTTCCTCTCTGTTGCTGCTTCTTCCTCACACTGTCCCCCTGCTCCAGCGTGGATCCCCTCCATGGGCTCCAGTCCTTTAGTCCAAACCAGCTTCTGCGTGTGCTCTCCATGGGCTGCAGTTCCTTCAAGGCATATTTATTTGCACCAGTGTGAGGTCTTCTGTAGGAGGTGTTCCTGTGCAAAAAGAGACACCTGCAAGCCCCCAACAAATGAGCTGATTGAACATGCCCACTCTGTGCTGTCACAGAAGCTGCACAGCGCTTTCTTCTCAGAGTGAAGAAGTAAGAAGTGAGAAGAAGTAGCAAATGCCTTTCAGAAGTCATACTGAGTTGTTTTGTTTTATTTTTACTTTAATAGCTTTCAACAGCAGTAAGCTTCTGCGGTTAGTTAAGCATCATTTTAAAGCTCATTCTACTTCACTAAAATTTCTAAGTCATCTCTTGAGGACATTATGAAAGCACAGTGCTGGATACCAGCTACTTTTTTGATTGTTATTTATATGACTTTATTAAGTTCTCTTTCTTATCTAAAAACCTAAAATTCTGTCTGTTCAGCACAAATCTAGTCCTGGAGGTCTTTTGAAATCTGACTTGAAACTGGTCTTTTCAAGAAGAAATGAGAGGAAAAAAAACCCTAGAAGAAATCAGAGGAGGTGGAGGGAGTTTCTTAAACAGCTATTTATAAATTTCTATTTCATAGTAATAAGTTGAAGCTGCCAAGAAAAGTCAGTTGACATTGCAGAAGGTGCATAATCATGTGAGGAGTACTTGTGATTTGTAACAAGAAGACAAAAATGTATCTGAGCACGCTTTGCTTCTAAAAATACCGGGATCTATTACCAAATCTTCTGGGGGAAGAAAAAACAATTCTAATTAGGGATTTATTTATAACAGTCAGATTTCAATAAGAAGAGCTCAAATTACAATATAAGCTTCACTTGTGACAATATTTTAGCTTCTGAAAATCATGTACATTAGATGAGACCAGAGGGGCTTTCAGTACTTTAGTCATGAAGTTAATTTTACAGTTATTGAATTACTCTGAAACATTATGGGATATGGCACACTGCAGTATAATGTTTCTGAGGTATAATATATTGGTAAGAGTCTGAAGAAATGTCTATTACACATTTCATTTAATTTTCAGACTATATCACTACCAAAGTGCTTCAAGTTTGAGAGATGCACAAGTTGCAGCATGAAAGACAGGTTCTCAGAAATGTAACAACCACATTCCCCTGTTTGTTCCCTTAAACAGCAACTACATTTTCAAAAGCTCACACACAGGTACATTTTGAAGTGAAAAACACTCAGCTTTGAAATGTTCCTGGGCCTCTTGACACATGCTACAGGATATCAAGTAATTTTTAAGATCTAGACACTTACCTGAAAAGGTAGTCTTTCTCCAAGTCCTTATGAGAATCTGGACTTGAAATTAAATGCATTCTCTACTACTGCTATGCCTGTAAACTCAGAATTCTGAGACAAATTATAGAAATTAAGCTGCTGTGGTAAAAAACTTGCATGTCTAATATGTGGCATATTCATTTTTCTTTTTTTTTCGTAACATTGTCTTTCAGGGTGTCCCACCTGAACCATACAGAATAGTAGGAAGTCCAAGCAGCATCTGGAATGATTCCACTTACTTATGAAAGACTTACTTTATTCAGTCAAAACTGATATCAAATACTGTATCCACTGAGAGTATAATAATACCTTAGCCTTTTATCCAAACTCTCATCTTGCTCTGAGTGTAAACGCAGACCATCTAAGAAAGTGGTTTTCTTTACCCTCTTCTACACCTTTCATTTTTCCATCTCAAGGGGAGGGAGGGAATCTATCTTAGACTATTTAGTTCTTCTTTCTTAGCACCACACCTTTATTTCTAATGCAGTCGTGTTGGGTTTCCATAGAGCTGTCTTTGGAGAAAGTTTCTAATGAATATTCTGCATAAATGGACCTGAATGAAATTCTAAGCAAGACTGATTCACTATTTCCCACTTGGAAATGAATAAATTGTGAAAACCTAATTTTCCATTAAAGTTATCTGGTTTTCACAGAACAGAAATAAAATACACAAGTTTTTTCTAATGAAATAATACCTTTCCCAAAATCCACAAGATTTTTGTGCCTTGTGGCCCTCTTCTGTTCCATGAGCTAGATTCCCTGACCAAAATGTGTCACCTTTGTCAGTATCTCTGGGGCATTCTTTGTTTTTTAGTTTTTTGTTCTTGCAGGATCCTTATTAAGGAATAAACGAAAATAAGAGTAGTTCTAAGAAAATGAAATCTTTTTTTTCCTTTCCCAAGAAGACTGGTCAAAAGTCTTTCTTCTGTCAAAAGCAAACCACTCTCTGTTTCAATCAAATATCTCTTCCCACTTCCTAGCCTCAATTTCCTTTGCTTCTGCTGTGCAATGCATTCATTCCTCTGAAGTCCTTTGGTAAGGTGATGGGAGGTACAGGAAGTTCAAGTCATCTGAGTAATGTTTTTCATCTGTTGCTCGTTGCTTCTTAATCGTTTTCCTTTGCTCTGGGCCTCCTCTCGGTGCTGCAGTCCCTCATAGATAGCCTACAGCTCCTGACTCTGAGGGATGCCCCTGCCTTGGTGTGATTCACCTTCTTCCAAGAGTGTATCTCCAGCTGTGCCGTCACATGTCCCCTTCCACATATCCCTTTTGTTTCACCTTCCATTTCCAAAATATGTTTTTTCACATGACTCCTCGCATCTCCTGCCCCTGGCAGCTGCCACTCTTTTCTTAAACACGAGAGCCAGACAGCCAGGGACTCTCTTAATTTACCTGCCCAAGGAGGTGCTTACACTTGGTGGTGTTGAAGCTGGTGGAACCTGGCTGTAACCATCACAGGACAACTCACAGCCTCTTCCAAATAGGGCACTTTGCAGCCTTTGCATTCTTAGATTTTCCAGTTAGGCCTGGTGCTGCCTCCCAGATGTTCCCAGGTGAAGGTCCCCAGTCCTACTTTACTATACATTAGTAAATTACTAGTGACATTACTATAAGGACAGGACAAGAAACCTCCCACACTGATAAGAAAGAAGCAGACATTACTCTAATTTTAAAAAACAGAGGGAATGTAGAGTCCCCAGGGATTAAAACAGGGGTTTAACTGTATATCTTGTGTCAGAGTCAGGATAGGTAGGTGAGTGTCATGTGGCAGAGAAGACAAATAATACTCTGACAAATCAATATTACTACTCTTTTCTGTTCTAATAGTGGCTTGGAAACATAATAGGATGACCAAAGTGAATGCACTTTAGGCTTGTGTTATTTCTGCATTTACTGAAGAGATATATGTGAAAACCCTGTTCTTGGGATTTAGAAGCTTTTGATAAATATGAAAAGACCACACTGTAAGGTAGCAAGTAGGACAGAACAATATCTGATCACAGCCTTGATGGAAGTCCAGACTGCTTTTCCAAGAGCCTTCAGCTAGGAAGCCAACTCTAATCAAAACTGATGTCTCAGCAGAAATAATGTATTTACAGAGAAGAATAGCTGCGCTGAAAGGAAATGCAATTTTAAAAACAGTGAAAGAAACGACAAAAGAATTTTTTGAAGTCTATCAATGCCATCACAGGATGTTTCAACAGTCAGAAAATAAAATGCACTAGCATTCTCAAATAAGCTCTACTAAACAATGCTAACAATCTTTAAAACTGCTTTACATTCAAGGATCCTGGCAACTGCTGTGGCCCTTTCAAGGAGATCTAGCAGTGTGCTGAAAGATTCCTTGCAGACATGAACATCTAGGTGTCAGACAGGGCAACTCTGAGGCAGCCTTAAGGGCCGAATCAGCTTGCAGCCCCAGGGACAAGACAAAAAAACATAATCACGCTGAGTTCCCTTGTCTTCCCCTTGCCCCATCCTACACCTTCTGCCATCCTGCACAAGTACCATTCAGACAGCATCTTGGGGAGGATTAAAAAAGTCTGTAATGATCAGTTGACAAAATATCTGAGAGTGGTCATTGTCTCACAGGAATAATTCAAATCTTTAAAAGGATGGAGTTGCTAGTTTGCTGGGCCTTTGTAGTGTAGTGTATTTCACAGTTGGCATTAGAGACCATAATGTGTTCAGATGATTTTTTTGTATGCCTAATGCAAGTCACATTCTGCCTTTCAGGAGTTGCATACTAACTCTAGGAATAAGAACAGCAAAACTGGCATCCAAACCTTGCACCTTTGGCCTTTCCAGATGAAAGGTGATACTACAGTGCCAACTTTCACTTTTGTTGGCTTTTCCACAGTAAACTGGAGATTTTTCAAAGTAGAAGACATTACATACACACACATTATTAAAAATTCAAAAAACATTTGCGGAAAAAAAAAATCCAGCATTTAGCAGAACAGGTAATATGAAATTTTACTCTATTCAAGTACTGGCTCCAGAAGCAGCATGGTCGCAGCTGTCAGTCTATCTTTCAGAGGAACAAAGCACGATCAGGTGATCCACCCAGGATTCCCATCCTGACTATTCTTTCTGTTTCTGTTCATAGAGTATTAGTTTTGAGCTGTGACTGTGCTGAAATATTTGCTGAAATATTCCCTGAAATAGATCTCTAGGACTGACTGCATTTTTCATACGTGTAAATGTACCTGAATGAAGACGCATCCAATTTTCAGCCCGGTCACTGCATTGGCATGACCATCATCCTACAGCGGCAATTTCAGTAAGATTCAAACCAAAGGTTTGCATGTCTGAAAAGACAGGTGCAAGGTATTCAGGATCATAGTATCCTATTCTGGTCAAGGAATTTTTAAGACACACCTAGATGTATGGAAAATAATGGCAGAGGGAGGCAAAGTTGTCCTTTGTATGCCAGTGCTGAAAACTGGACCCTTGAAGTGATGACGATGAGCTACTCTGTCCTTCCCTTCGGGAAACAGAGTTCAATGAATGAATTACTGGACTGTAAAGGTCACCAGATCAAAACAGTAGGAAGAAGGGACAGAGAGGCAGCATTCATTACTAGCAGCTCTCAGTTTATCTTGCAGAGGCCAGACCACTGAAGATAGCTCTTTGGTATAGGCTCCACTGCAGAAGGTGAAACACCTTTCTCATAACCTCTTGCAGCTATTCTTTTTTAACTCAATCTCTGCGAGTAAATGCAGTGACAGCTGCAGGAAAAATAGAATCAGTGAGGTGGAAAGGGAACATTTCTTGAAGTTGTCATAATTAAATTATAACCATTACCAGAGTAAGCAGAAAAACTGTAAATCATTCTAGCACACAGATCCAAACACAAAATATAAGCTATTTCTTAATTCATTAGTTTCCCCACATTCACATTGCTAGTTTTAATTACTCCAAGAGAATTATTAATTAGAAATTATTTTGCATTAGGCAATTGGAAGACATGAAGCTCCCATCTGAAATAAAAATCTGTAATGACATTACAACTACTGCTATGCTTTTACAGTAATGTAATATGATTAACTATTACCAAATACATACAAGTATGACTAAGCAAACTAATTAACAATGCTGTTTTGTCTCTTTATTCTGTTAATACTCTATAATTTATTCCTTCCACAGCACTTTTATTTATGGAAGGAATACATTTTTGTTATACTGATCAGAAATTTTGCTTGAGAACATGTTTATATTTTTAAGTACCTTTACAGGTCTTTATACTAGATCAAGAAGTTCAGTCTGGGAGGGGTGAGAATTAATAAATGAGAACTGAATAGTGTCCCAAATAAAACAGAGTAAATACACAAAAATCACGTGGAACATAGAATCACACGACCATTAAAATTGGAAAACATCTCCAAGGTCATTGAGTCCAACCTTTGACCAAACATCACCATGTCAACTAAACCACAGCATTAAGTGCCATGTCCAGTCATTAGTATGTAACAATAAAAATTCATATATAGTTTAAAAATAACATTGATCTTTCCAAATTAAATGGAAATTATTTTGGGCATCACTATTGGGAATTGGCCATAATATTTCTTTCTGAGCTTTTTTTTTTTTTTTCCAGTAGCAGAGGAGGTATCCTTTTCAGACAAGGGAACAGTTACATAAAAAACCCTCTACATAAGGCCCTCATGCTCCAGTGTCATGAGTGTCCTTGGATTACCTTGATGTGACCCTGAAGAAAACCTGGATCTGAATGCTACAACCTTCCAGAAGAAAAGCTTTGAATCCTCATTTGAATTTTATCACTTAGCCCTATATCTATTTAAAACTATGTTATTACAAAGTGCTCTAGAATAGCTCAGGAGGATAATCCTTGCTTAACGGAAGCATCGCATGATAACTTAATCAGCCTTTTCCATTTGCAGTGTAGTCTGTCTGCATCAATCTACATTGTTAATGATCCCAAAGAGTTCAGAAGGAAGTGTTTTATGAGGAGAAAGAAATAGCAAAGGGAAAAACCAAGTCCATGATTCACCAGAAAGACAAATCAAAAAGGGAAATACGAATTGTGCAGCAGTCAGACTAACCTCAAACACTATGGGGAGACTGCTTGCCCAGTAATTTAATGTCACTTAGTATATACCATGCTTAAGACTTCCAGATAGCATACATATAGAGGGGTTTTACAAGACCTTGCTCTGAATCTTTCAGACAATTGGAACAGGAAAAGAGCCCTTCAGAAAGAGTCTATCTCAGCTGCCCTACTTCAAATTCCATAAGCACCTTTTGCTGGTAGGATAAGGCTATGCTGTGCTGCAATTTGAACCCTATTTTTTCTTCACAAAATATGTGGGACCAGGTGGTTGTGGCAGCATTTTCTCCTTTGTCTGTAGTTATGCCGTAATATGTGCAGCCTGGCCAGTGGTAAGCAAATGCCTTGGGAATTATGAGAAATTATGGCAGATGGCCTGGGAATTATGAGAAATCACACTCCTCTGTCAGTAATAAGGTGTATTGTGAACTCCAGACTTTTGTCAAGCAGGGTATGAGAAATTCATATATACCATGATGGAAAAGATGGACAAGTGTTTTCTTGATCTACAAACTCTGTAGCTGTGTTTATTTGAAAAAGTTTATAAGAACTGTAAATCTGCATTTTTGGTACTTTATCAGCCGTCAAAGAAATCAAATTTGAAAGTAAAACAAATACCAAATGAAACTAGGCTTCTCTGGAGCAAAGCAGTTTGAAAGTAGCTGATGGAAAGATGGATGGATGGATGCATGGATGCATGGATGGATGGATGACACAGTATAATTCCATTTGGACTCCTCAGAGCATAAGTTGCACTGCAAATACCTCAAAATAAAACTCCCTCCTTATTTTGCTGTTTTCCTGTATCCTGAACATACTGCTTTCAATAAATTGCTATTTGCAGTAGCAGTTGTAGATGACAGTGCTACAGCTCTTGTTTGAATAGTTAAATTACATTTTAGAATTAGAAAAAGTAACCTTTCCAACAGTGAATTTGGAATTGTTCTTTCTGTATCTACAGAGCCTAAGATTTATTACAAAGTTTTCCTTAAAAAAAAAGTATCTTAAATATCTATGCATGTCTATATGACAGAGGCTGTTATATTCAAACATATCTTTAACATACGCTCATAACTTTAAAAAATTAAAAATCCCCCCAAATACATCGTTAGCTCAAAGGTGTTGGTCAACACCGTAGCATCTTGATCAAAACTGCAGTGACATGCACGTTCTAGTCTCACTCAGTTGCATGTTCAAGCAGTGGTTGGCAGTGAACATGTCTTTGTGAAAAGCAGGGTTCTGCATATTATGTGGCTGAAGCATGAATATAATGTCTTATGGTAATGGACAGCATTGTATCATACTATAAGTTAACAATTCACTTTTAATTTAGCAGTCTCCCAAGTAGTTGGGGTTTCCCATGCAGGTAGAAAACTGCCCTTAGCTGTTCTAGATGTCATTTGGCATTTTCAGAACCAAAGGGGTACAGACCATGAACATGACATTTTCAGTAATGCAAAAATAAAATTCTACCTTGACTGAAGAGCTTAAGAAAAGTCATTGGGAACAGAGTGCAATAGAGAGAAAATGTTTTGAATTTGCACTTGTTGCCTCTGTCCTAAACATTGCTTCGCTGCATGAAAGAAATTTTTTGTTCTACAAGTTAAAACTGAAAACCCTGTTTCCCAGCATGCTGTAACTTCAACCCAGAACTTCTAAAATTCTATCAGCTAGGTAGTTCTCACTGTAAAAAGCAGAAAATTTTGGAGCCTTCTACCATTAGGTAGATATACAGAAACTTTTGTTCTCATGCCACCTACTTGAGACTTTGCAAGTTTTTTATATCATTTTATGAGTGTTTACTTTAAGGTGGACTGAACTGAATGTGATTAAAGACAATTGATTGATGTTAGAAAATTCTGACACATACTGGCCAAAGCCAGATAACCACCAGCTATTTCAAGATTCCTCCCAAAACCAGAATCTGTTACTGCTTATTGACACTCATGTTGGGAGGCTGCTAGTAATAGAAACCTGTGCTGGTGATCACTGGTTTCTCCCAGTTCCTTCCTTCCCACTCAGAACTATTGATATGGTAGAATTGCAATGTGGGAATGTAGTCAAACACCAGGAAATCTTAGGGAACTTCTGATACTGCAAGGCATCTTCTCAGTTATCAAGGGAATGTAGTCCTGAGCAATCATAAACATTATGTGGTATGATCTCCTCTTGAAATGAATTAGTTTCATTTTAAAATCAATTAAACTCCCAATACTGCTTTAGAAATTCAGTTTTAGAAGCTCTTTTCTCTGATGTTTTAAATTCCTCTTTAATTCCAATCTGAATTTATTCAAAGCTACTTTATATCCATTTGCTCTTGTGCAAGCACTGTACTTCATCTGAAACAGTTCTTGAACCTCCCTGACGTATTTAAAGAGCAATCACATCCCTTCTGAGATCAGCCTTGCTTTGCTAGACTAAACACATGTTTTTAAGTCTTCTCTGACAAGACTTCTTTCAATTTTCACAGTCATCCCAATGAAGATAAAATCATAGAATGTTTTGGGTTGAATGGACCTTAAAAATCATCTAGTTCCAGTCTCCCTGCCATGGGCATGGATGCCATCCATAGACCATGTTTCTCCATGCCCCGTCCAGCCTGGCCTTGAACACTTTCCAGGGATGGGACATCCAAGACTTCTCTGGGTAACCTGTTCCAGTGCCTCACAGTAAAGGATTTACTCCTTATATCTAGTTTAAATTTACCCTCTTTCACTTTAAAGCTATTACTTTTTGTTCTGTCACTAATGTCCCAGTAACAAGTCCTTCTCCAGCTCTCTTTAGATATTGGAAGTGTACTGTTCTGGAAGTACAGTACCCTTAGGCACTCTAATTCTTTTACCGGTTTAATTTCTCTTAAGTTGGGCAATCAGAACTAGAGACAGTATTCAAGATGAGGCCTAATTAACATATTTTAAACAGCATAAATATTTCTGTGCTTTTTACTGGGAAGATCTCAAAAGACTTCCATATCTTTTCCACAAGTGTATCTCAGCCCCTCTATGACAACACTCAGACATTATATAATCAATTCTCTCCGTATTCCAGTTTCCTGGTGATGAGCTCCCCCTGGTTTCTCTTCCGATTCCCTCAGCAGAAGAGATTCTCTTAGCCACAGTCTTGCACTTAGAATGTATAGAAAATGATCCTATTTCTGATACTCCAGCCTAACTCTTCTTGTACAATAACCCGCACTTCTTTCATGTTAGTGTTGTCTCTTACCCTTGTAACACCAGCATACTTTTGTGTGCCAAGACTACTAAATGACAGTAGTAAATAAGATGAACCTCACAGAACACCCGTAATTTCCTGTCAGTACAGATTTATCCTTGAAGCACACTTGATACACCTTTCAGTTTTTTCATCAATCTCCATATCACCTGCTTTGCTGAAGTCATGTAGGCAGATTTCTTCTGTCTATAGAAATGTCTTCTTTTTATCCAAGTCAGCTCAGTTTGCCACATCCACCTTTGATGAACATATACTTAGCATTTTTCCGTTTGCTCAGATGTTTCTTATGCATTCCTATTTAGGTCAGACCCTTAAGACAGATGCTCAGATCACTTCATTTTCCTTCAGTACAGATCCTTTACTTGTTACTGGCTAGCGACATGTACCCTATATACCTTGTTAGTTACTTAAAATTTTTACTCTGTCTGGTACTTTCCTTTTTAAGCCACAGAAGAACACAGGCAGTACCCAAATTGTTTGATGTCCCTAAGCCTACTCCAAAAGTAAGGAAGAGTGTTCAGCCTGCAAAGAGCCTAGCTTCCTGGCCTGCTGCCCACATCAGATATCCTTCAGTGACTCACAATAGAAGCCTTAAAAAAATTATATTCTAGAGCCTTTTCCCAGCCAGCATACCTGAGGCTATTCTCAAAATATTCCCAAAGCACTTTACTGAATTGTAGATACACAGTCTCCTTGAAGTCTTAACCTCCCTGGCAGTCACCCCCACTTTTTCTGGTCTGGAACCTTTTATCCCAGCTCATGTGAGTCAGTCACTGAGACACAGCGACCAGGCAACTTGCTGTTCTCTGTTAACCCTATCATGCTTGTTCATGGCGGAGTTTATCCCATTATAATTGTATATACTTTAAACATACAGACAGCTGAGGTCTCACCTCGCCTGTGGGTTTGGCTTTTGTCATATTTACTCCTGGTAAATCATTGCTGTAAATGAAAAAAAATATAAAGCTAAAGAAATGATTCAGAGAAATAATTTAGGTTGGTACAATCAGACATAAATTTTGAAAAACAAAACAAAATGATATATGAATAACATGCAGATATGAAACACTCCAAGAAATATTCCTTTGGAGAAGTAGTAGAAGGGGGATTATCTGAGTGACTTAAAAATAATTAATAAAAAAGGAACACACAGCAGAGAGTAACTCTTTATGTTGTAGATAATGGTTACCTAATTCTGTAGCCCTACGACCGTCTGATTTAAAGAGATGGAAGGGTTACAAAATTGTTCATTATTACTAGTGCTTGCCCTGAGAGTAAAAGGAAACTTCAAAAAGAGTACTTTTATGTGAAGATTAAAATTCCAATGATTTCATGTCTCGTAAGAATTCTTTTACCTTTCCTTCCCCTCAGTTTCACTTATTTGTGGGGTATTGTCTAACATAAAAACTTATTTCTTCTCTCTGTGGAGAACCACAAGAGCGCCTCAAGGAATTCAGCCAAACAAAGTAAGACAGATGTGTTAAACAGATGGATGCCAAGGAAGTGGCTTGGTTTAGCAAACAGTGGATGTGAAGGGCTAGGGATTAAATGGAACAGAGTCTTGGCTGGATTGCATTAAGTGAGGGGGTCTTTTATCTTATTGCAAAGGAAAGCAAGGAAAGGAAAGCATCTATTCTACGTTGATAAACTGATGCCTTAATTGTCAACTTCTCTGACTAAGTGCATATTACTCGTACCGGCCCAGAGCTCAAAGCTGTTTTCTAAACGAGCACAAGGTGCTGCAATCCTATTTCAAACTTTCAGTTGAATGGACTAAGCACAAATGTACATCCTAACCAACTGAATGAAGTACTAAGCATACATTCTTCTAGTGGTAGCAGAGGCTGCCCTATGCTTCCCCTGTCTGCTGCATGACTGGAGCAAATGTGGACATACAGGTAAATGACTGTGTAGTGTTGCACTCACAATATGCTTGACAGTGCGTGCCTGGTAACTTTAGGTTTACCACTTGTGGACTCCACAGGATTTGTATGGAACAGTATGAAGGAGCAGTGAAGTACAAAAAACAAGTTTTGGTCCAAGTGTCTGGGAGTTGCAGTCTGTATTCACCAGTCAAATGGTTTTGGTGAGCCACATATGGGTCTCTTCCAAGACATAACATCACTGGATTAGATTCCTGCTTTTAAGAGGTCTAAATATTGTCAAAAAGAAATAAAAAAAGTTTCTTGTCCATTGCTCTTCAAATTCCCTGCCAAGACTTGTTTATAAAAAGATGGATGTTCAATGTTTTATCAAAAATCAAGTCTTTTAACAGTATGTCTGGTCTGCCACCTAATAACTTACCTTTCTCCAAAACACCAGGCACTTTTCAAAATCCTGGATGCAGTCATGTATTCTTAGAGGTAGGATGAGTACTCACTTTCCCAGGTTGTTCCTGAAGTCTGCTTCTTATTCTTGATGTGCTAAGCACGAGGTATATATGCCAAAGTATGTAAAACTGAGGCAGTCTGATTTTGTTTTTTTCCTGACAGCAAAATCTTTTAAGATAAGTCAGAAATGGGGTAGGCAAGGAGTGTCTCATGTTTATTTCAAGGTTTTTAGACATAAAATGATGCAATTCACTACAAGAAATTAATGCCTTACCTTTATCTCTCAGAGGTTGCATCGTGAATTTTGAAACAGTGGAGTTATACTGAATTGTTACTACAGCTTAATAAAACAAAACAGATGTTTTCATTCTCAGACCATGCCTACACATACAAATCAAAATTATCCATTCCAGTGTGATAATAACCAGGAATCATTTAGCCACATGACCCTAATATTTCTGTGTCTTTTTAAGAAAATGAACTTTTTAAGAAAATACCAATTGGGCTGCTTTCTACTGTCTCAGCCAAAGGTCTTTACTTCCTCCTGAGGATAGCAGAGACGTACTTTAATCTAGAGCAACACAGGCTATAGCTCTCAGCATCTAGGAAAGCACACATTTCTGACCATTGTCTACAGCAAGAATCATGGAGAAGTAAAGGCTGTCAATAATTTTTCTTTGTGTCTTTCTTCTTTCTCAGACCTATAGTGACTTAGTCAGCACTAGCAGTTCCCTTGCACCTGCACTTCACTCTACATTTTCTGCTGAAAAGACAGGCAGGTTTAAGGAAGGGCAGCTAAAACAAAAATATCACCTGTGAGGAGAAAATAAAGGAAGCAAATTCCACATTCTGCAATCTCTGTACTGAGTTCCCAGTTACTTCTTGGGAGCTATGCACAAGAACTGAGCCATCATTAACAGCCTTCCTTTTAATATCCAAGGGGTCCAAGAATATATATAGGTATATACATGTGTATATATAGGGACCCTAGGGAAGAGAAGCTTTGAATCAGACAAGATTTGTTCTAGTAATTACATAGGACAGATATTGGTGACTGGGTAAGAGAGCGCAAAAAAAAAAAAGGATGATAAGTGAAGCAATTTCTAATACTGAAATATAATACTTTGGGACATGGGGTTTAAATTAAATTTGTAACAGGTGGGACTCCCTGAAAATAATTCTCACAAGATTTAGTGTGGCAGAGCTTCCTTGGCCTGGCAGGAATTGTCCTTCTCCATTTTGTGATGTGTAAACAGGAAATCCATGTGCCTTAGAGATGTTAGGCTTGTTATTTTGCAGCTTCCTCTACATGAATGTGTGAGATATCACAAGCAAGCATGATCAGCAGCATCAGTGTGAACATCTTGGTGTATTTTACCTTCTGCATGAACAAAATAGGAAGCATGGATTTTTTGTTAGATTATATGAGTATATTATAGTTGTTGTGAGAGCCTCAAGTGGATTTTGAGAGGGGAACAAGTCTACCAGTGAAGTCATAGACATAGCTGAATATAATTTGTGACTTACATTTGCTGCAGCAGCACTCCTTTCACTTTCTTTTTTCTAGTCTACTTTAATTTTCTTCCTTTCCCTGGGGTCATTTCTCTGCCTCTCCCTCAAACTTATTCTTTCTTGAAAGCTCCCTGGAATCATCAGCCTGGGTGCTACAGACTACCTTACTTTCCTTACTGTCCCCTCTTCCTAGTCTGTACACTCCTAATCTTGTTCCAGGCTAATTGCTGAGAAAAGCCAGAAAAAAAACGCAGTCAGCAAAGTTCATCGCTAATGCTTCAAAAAGAATATTCCCTCTTGCATTCCTAGGTCTTTATACATTGTTATATGTCAGTAATAGAAAAAGCAGGAGGCAAGGGCTGGGCAGACAGGAGGTTGGAATGAGCTCTTCAGACTAAAGCATAGGCAAACTGCAAAGTTTGCCATCACTTGCTGTCTGAGGATCTAAGCTGTTATCTACACTCTATATGACTGTTTGAGTCTAAGGTCTGATCATAAACCTCACACACTTTTCAGGTGTCTGAACATCTGCAGATAGCTGTATTTCAGTGGTAGAGTTCTATAGGTTCCTGGATTTGTGTAAATGGTCTTTCTAGACCCATCAGCTTTTGCGGCTGGGCTAAAGAGCTGTGTCCATATTTCATGCCTGAAACCATCCAGGTTTGAATTTTTCTCCTGACATACATGGTCTGGTTGAATTTCCTATGGACTAAGATTTCTTTAAATTTTAATAAACCATTTATTTTATATCATTTTCCCTGAGATTTGCAGCAGATTCTAAAGTGTCAATTAACTTGACAATAAAGCCCTTTCAAAAATAAAATAAACCTTTATTTAAACAGTAAAATAATCATTTAAATCATAAATAAAGTGGAACTAAGATTATTCCCTGTATTTTCACTAGTAAAAGAACAGCTGAGATTTAATTGGATTGGTTTCTCTTCAAAATGATGGAGGGAGTTCTAAAATACTCTGCCAGTGGAGGATAAGACTTAACTTCTAGCCTGTAGAAGTTCCATAAGGATTCTGGGACCCACTGAACACTAGAAGGATATAGGTTTTCTTCTTGGAATTACCTTTGGTAATGAGGCTGGTTTTCTTCCCTGGAGATGGTTAATCAAACTAGCAGGAAAAATGTCAGTGTCTCACTCCTTGGAGATCTTCCCAAATATAAGAAAGTGAACAGGTTGTTTCCTCAGTGCTAGTCAGGTGAGCAAGAGCCAGCAGCTGGAAACTGCTACGACATACAGCACTGAAACAGAGATCATCCAAAGAAAGGAGAAACATGTCACAGTGAGAGACAGTAATTAGAAAGGAGATTGATTGAGATTTCAAACTTTTCTGGTCACTGAGGATTGCAAAAGCCTTTTGTCCCTAATCCAGAAAGTAAAGAAGAGCTTTCCCTGAGAGGTATATATATTTTTTATCTTCTATATTGAATTATATGGGATTATTCCAGTTGCACAGCAGTAGTCCTTTATACAGGCGATGTTGCCCTAAGGGACCTAAGCTCAACAAAGGACACTGGGACGCAACAGATAGATTAGTCTGAATGAGTTTATTTAGAACAACTTCTCTTCAGCTACCTACCGGAGAGATCAGAACCAGGAGGTTTTTTGTTTGTTTATATAGTTGCTCATCTCTTTGGTTGGGAGGTTTTTTTAGATTTTATTTATATTTCAGGTACTTTGCAACTAAGCCAAACTGTCTACATTAAATTACTGTTCCAATGTTTTCTTCGAAGTCTATAACTATCAGGAAACTTGTGAAATTTGTGAAATTAGAATGACTTTGATTCATAGGTCACAGCCTCATTAAAAGGTGCAGATTTTGAAATATGTAAGTGCTCCTGCTCATTTCAAAATGGAACTGTTTAATGGAATCTAACATTTTAACTTACCACTATTTATTACCCTGTTCTAACAGCAGTGTTCTAGAAGGTCCAACAAAAGCACAAAAACTACGAATCAGAGCTACAACTATATCCTTTTTCCACCTTTTCCACATTTCTTCCTTTACTACATTAAGAAATTGCCTCATTTGCAGCAAATGACACAAAATGTTGTAATACTGAAAGGTTCTTGCAATAGCCAGGCAGGATTGAGAGATATTTTACCTTTGGCTTTTAATTTCTTATCATGTTCCTGTTCAGAGATAGACCCCCTGGAGAAATGTTTTCAGTACTTCATACTGGGAAGTACTTGTAAGTGTGCACACAATTATAGCTCATTACAACAGTGGGAGTCATTTGCCTGTCTGCTTTCTCAATCTTCATGTTGAAATGAGACTTCACTGTTATTTTTGGATTGACAAAAAAGGGGGAGGTTTATGCCGACATTATCTACACTGAGAAGTATATACATTGTAAATGTATATATGTTTATATATATATGTAAATGCTAAATATCTAGTGAGAAGAGGACATCAGCATCACATTGGAGAGTTTCAACAACCACCTTTTGACTTCAATTGCTGTAAGCCTACAAGGTAATATTTTGTTGCATTCAGTTGTATACATTAAACTACCTTTTATTTTGTTCATGAGACTGATTGAACCGGTAGTTTTTAAATCTCTGTGTGATTAAGTACGAAAAGAACAGTAGGGACTCATTTCTGTTGCCTAAATGCCATTTAGTGCCATTTGAAATGCTCTAGGATACCTGGGGCGTTCAGGTGGGGCTGACAGCCACAACATCAGATACAGAAGTGCCATTCTGGAATGAGAACTGGATGCCAGATGGCATACCCTAGAGCATCTCAATTGCTTCTAAACGGCTATGTGTGCATAACTAGGAGGAAAATCCAGTGAACTTTAAAGCAGTCATTTAATTTAAGCCCTTACCTAAAACTGATGCCTACGTTCACAGTATAGTCATGGAAGAGAATTACAGAATCAGAAAGTATTGTGAGTTGAAAGAGATGCACAAGGATCATCAAGTCCAACTCTTAGTCACCCACAGGACCATCCCCAAGACTCACACCAGGTGCCTGAGGGCATCGTCCAAAAGCTTCTTAAATTTGTCAGGTTTGGTGCTGTGACCACTTCCCTGGGGAGCCTGTTCCAGTGATCAACCACCCTCTGGGTGAAGAATATTTTTCTAATATCCAGCCTAAACTTCCCCTGACACAATTTCAGGGCATCCCTTCGAGTTCTGTCACCGGTCACCACAGAGAAGAGATTAGTGACTGCCTCTCCTCTTCCCCTCAAGAGGAAGCTGTAGACTGCAGTGAGGTCTCCCCTCAGTCTCCTGTTCTCCAGGCTGAACAGAACAAGTGCCCTCAGCAGCTCCTCATATGGTTTGCCCTCAAGACCCTTCACCATCTTTGTTGCCCTCCTTTGGACACTCTCTAAGAGCTGAATATCTTTCTGATATTGCAGTGCCCCAAACTGCACACAATATTCAAGGTGAGGCCTCACTAAAGAAGAGCCAAGTGGGACAATCCCTTCCCTCGACTGGCTGGTGATGCTTTGCCTGATGCTCCCCAGGACACGGTTGGCCCTCCTGGCTACCAGGGCACTGCTGACTCATATTTAACCTGCCACCAACTGGAACCACCAGGTCCCTTTCTGTAGCACTTATCGCCTGCATCCCATTCCCCAGTCTGTATGAACATCTGGGATTGTCCATTGTCCCATCATAGATGCAAAATCTGACACTTTCCTTTGTTGAGCTGTTCCAGTACTGAATGTCTTTTTAATGTCCTTTGACACCAGATTCCTCCCCCATTCAGCAGCAGTCCCACGTTTTCCCTACACTTCCTTCTTCTGACTTTTTGCCCTTGAGGCTCCTCAGCATATTCAGGTCAAATAGGTTTTGGGGTTTTTTACCGCATAACTTCTTGCTTGAAGAATAGAAGGGTTAGTTAGCCTGGACTAGGACATATTTACATGTAATACCACCCTTCTTTTAGCAGGATTCTTTCACTTGAGGACCAGTATATGGATTCAAGTTAATTACCTAAGTTACATAGGTTGTAACCTTAGATTTGATTTCAAGTTGCATGAGTGGTCCTTTTGTTAGCACTGTTTTCTCCTATGTGCATCATGTCCTATTCAAATTTATCACGTTGTACACAGCTGTTACAAAGAAGAACTAGAAACAGGGAGAGGGAAGGCCATCCTGTTTATCATTTGCTGTTGCTGCATAGTCAGTGTATTCAGGGCCCTTTTTCTTTGCCTCAGCCTCCTATCAATCTGATGGATCTGGAACACTGCAGACAGTCAGATGTGAGTGTAATAGATGCAAAATGCTGCTGAGAGAGGTAAATTTTGGTACAATTACAAAGGCAAACAACACGCAGGGTACTCAAATATTATTGTGTAGGGTATAAAAAGAATAGGAAAATACAGGTTTTTACATGCACACAGAAGAGTAGAAGCCACTACAAATTAATACAAGACCAAAATTTTTGTTAATCCTAAATAAAAAATGATGAGGATATTACAGCTGACTATATTAGGGTTCATGTTGAATTCTACCACAAGGAAGCCAAACTATTTTACTGGTAATTAGTTTTAGTTAATCAAAGTGGACTTTCTGTCTGTTAATTAATATCACCTTAGACATGGAGCTAAATTATACAACTCTTGTATTCAATAACACTGCTATTTGGATTAAAAAGGCTGCACATTTTTTAAAGACAGTATCTGTATCTATTTATGACATGCTATGCATACATCTATATCCAGCAAGCCTAATTTTGAAGAAGATCTCATGATACGGGTAGTGTAGCTAGCTTTCACTTGCTTTGTTATATTTTTAAATACATCAGATATCCTAAGATGCATGTAGTAGGTAAACAGATAAAATAGTCTTTGTTCACAAATAGGTAAAATTTTTGACTTTACGTTGTTCATTTCCCATTCATGAACAACTTCTTTATGAAATGAAGAAGGAAAATATGTGGTACTCTTGTTTTACCACAGTTTTGCAGCTGCCAACTGTACTGATGGGAAAAAAAATAGTGCCTAAACAGGTGGTGATAAATTGCACATATGCAATAGGAGCACTGCAGGAGATGTCACAGATGTCATGTTTGTGGCGCATGTGCAGTGCCACTGATCTCTTGTGGTCACTAATTCTGACATGCCCAGCCTCCTGTGCCTACATAGACTGATTTGGTGCCCCACACACAAAGCAAGACTCAACAAACATTGATGTAAGGTCATTTTTGTACACACACAGAACTGTGCAGGTGAGACTTACCTGTCCAAGACTATCATGCCTCCCAACCATCACTGGGTCTACAGACTCTCTAAGGCAGCCAGTTTCTATATGAAGAACATTCCTGCCAAGTCAACATGCTGATTGCTAAAAAACTGGTGATTTTATGTTTTCTGTCATTAGTGTCAAATCCATGACAAAACCCAAAAGTCAACCCATATTTCTCACTTAATACAAATGTGAAGACTTGTCACTTCTATCTCTCATGAACTAAAGTATGGCAATATAGAATCACCATCCTTTATGCAATATGCAGATTCTCTGGCACTTTCACAATTTTTCCCACAAAACAAAATAGCTTCAATCATTTACTGATGCAATTCTGAATGACCTGTTCCTTAGTATTGACTTGGATTCTCTACATACAAAAAAAAGTTGCAAAGCAGCGTTTTAACTCCTTTCCTAAAAACCGTGGTTTCAGCCCAATATAAGAAAAGTCTTGATATGACTAAATGGGACAAACAGACAGCTATAATGAAAAGACATATCTGCAACATCTAATACACTTCAGACATAAACAAATCTGTGCCTGAGGGCTCTCTCTTTCTAGCACTCCAGCAGACTTCTTTGGGGAAAACCAGGACTTCTGTTTACTCTGCCTTTTTAGTTTTTGAAATGACTCAGGGACATTAACAGTTTGGCATTAACATTCAGGCAGATTAACAGTTGCAATGCTGTTGCCAAATCAGCTGCAAGGAATAAAATGCCAGTTAAACTTGTTCGCTATACCACTAACTTATCTGTTGTTTACTTGTGGAGAGTGCATTCAGAGCTGAATTCTGCCAAACACAGTTGATGCCTTGGTGTTCTTTCGGTCCCCAGCTGCCTCTGCTGAAGGAGATGGCTCTTCTATGGGTCCTGTGTCCTACCTACTCATTTTGTCAAGTCTCGGATAACTTGAGTAGGTCTAGACATCTATGCATGGGCAACTTACTGAACCTACAGAGCAGGAGTCAGCAGTGCATTGCAGACAATTCCATTTAGGCATCTCGGTGTAGGTGTTTACACATGAGTTAAAGTTCCCATTAGAGTCAGCAAATAACTTTAGTTTGTTTCAGTTGCTCAAACACAACCATCTGGTGCAACATTAGTGTTTAAGACATACTCACAAGCCTGACAGATTCGGCAGGTCAGACTTTTTGAAGACTCTGGTTTTCTGAAGGAGCATCTGGAAGCCAGGTTTGATAGCTGAGATACAGGTGATTGAGAAGAACATTAAAGTCTCTTTAAGCACCTTGGAGTATCCTGCCAGATTTTGAGATGCCGTTTCAGAAAGGTATGGGTCAATTGTTAGTGATATGTCAAACCAACTAGCCTTGTGCTGTTGGCAATCCTAGGATACTTGCAGGATGAGCTAGGAAGTCCCAAAGCCTATAGAATCCCAAATGAAACCTGATTTCTACACTTAGGCAACTGAATACAGACTCACAGAATATTTTGAATCAAAAGGGACCCCAGGGATCATCGAGACCAACTCCTAAGTCAATGATCCATATGGGGATCAAACCCACAACCAACTGTACTAATCTCAAGACCTCTCCATTGACTCTGAGATTGTGACTTAGACATCTAGTTCATGCATCATCACCTTTGTTTAGCAAGCTAAGGAGGTGAATCTCATCTACAAGGGAGAATTACGTGAAACTGCAGTCTGTGATTTACATACTTTCCAGGAAGGGTTTCTTTTGGGCTGGATACTGCTGATCAAGGCTGTTAAGATCTATCCCAGGCTAATGATAATAGATACTTCTGCAATTATTGGAGAGAAAGGGCTGGGAAACATCTTCCAACCCTCTGAATGACACCCCTGGATTATACTAATACTCAGCTTTCTGCTTTCTGTTTTTCTCCCATATATGCCACAAAGCAAACACCAGATGTTTCAGTCTGCATTGCAGTGCCAGCCCACAAAACAGAGTGAAAACAACAAGTAGAAAATAACATCCTCAGCTTTTATTCTACAAGTATTTTAAAGTAAATAAAATGCATGTAATCTACTGCAGTGTAACTACCAGAGTATGGTGCTCATGACTTGGCCACATGCCAGTCTTTTCCTCAAGTCAAATAGATGAACATTTTAATCCACTTCAAAATTTTCAAAAATGTCCCCATCTCCTTCTTTCATTCTCACAAAATAATTGTGATATACTCTTGTCACTCAGACACCATTCTGTACCAATTTTTTTTCACTGACAATCCCAGTATTAGATGTCTAGTCCTCTCAGCAAAGTGAGTGGAACATAGTTTAGGTTTTTTTAGATAAGACTTTTTGAACAATACTGTGGAGTAGGAAACTTAGGAGAGCTGTAAATTGGTCCTTCTTTTTAAAATCTGCTCTGTGATGCCTGAGAAGAACAAAGAAGAATAAACCAGGAAAAAGTCTGGCCTGATGCCTTCTATTTATTAAATTACAGCTAGATTAATACATCTCGACCCCACCCCATGGCTTTGCTTAGGCCAGACTCACATTAAATTCCCCTGGTGATTTGTCTTGACTAAAGATTAGAGTCAAATCCTCTAAGGTATTTACATCTCTTGGAAGTACAGCACCCTCTGTTCTCACTGGATGCTATGTGAAGGGATGGCACTCAGCCACGTGGAGAGACACTCAGAATATTGCAGGATTAAACCCTCAGAGCCCATAAATCTTCCCAACAGCTCCTAACAGAGCAGCCACATTCAGTGTTAAAGTTGCTACTATAGAGTTTCACTTTTTGACATGTGTCCAAAGCATGCTGCTTGTACAAGAGAGTTACCAAAGCCAACATGAAGTTCTTTCTTCTCAGACATTCTTTCAAATCCAGGCAAATTTAGATGGAGCTAAGACACTGGTGCAAGAAGCGCTGCTTAACATCCTTGATATTTTGTCTTTGTGCTGCAGAGGTGAAAAGTGAGTTTAATATTTAAAGAGAAAATTATAGAGAAAATGTAGACTCTTTCCTGGGTAAAGTGCTTGCTTCACAAAATGCTGTGCATTGGGAGCCTTATAATGATACAGAGAATGCTGACTATTAGGATGTGAATCACAAGATATTCAGGTTCTGCAATCCGTTTCAAAAGAGAAGAGGTCAGTATAAGTCCTGTGGATTTCGTCATCTGGTACCAGCCAAAGTTTTTATTCATGAAATATTGTTAGCACTGTAACAGGTAGATGTGTTGAGCCAGATCCACAATCAGTGTAAATTAATACATCTCTACTAAACCGCTGAGAAATTACTCCCATTTACAGCAGCTGAGAAACTAACGCTCTGTCTTTAGACATTAATGTGGCTGGCTATGGAAAACTTTGTAAATCCTACTGATGTCTTATACTGCTCTTAATAAAGAGCTACTAAAGTTGTGATTACTGTTTAACACAGATTATACTTGAAAACATAATCAAAGAACACAGGCTTGCATGCATTTTACTGAGTTTGTGTTTTATTCTGCCTGGTATGAATTAACCAGGGGAAAGGGTTACAGAACAGATGCATGCCAGCATGGAAGGAACCTGGAGGAGTGATTCTTAGCACTAGCAAATTCAGTGCATCCTCTGCAGGTCACATAACATAAAGCAGTTACAGGCACACAGGGGCAGAGACCTCTTCCATAGTCACGCTGAATTTATTTCTGTCTTTGGAGGTCTTTGGATGATTTAAGAGGTGCAGTGGTTTCATGTAGTTGCTATGCCAAGACAGAATTTCAACTGTTAAAACAGAAAGAAACAGGATATTCCAGCATGGATTAGGTGTGTTTAGTCTGCTCAGGTATTCTCCTTGTTGCTAGCACTCCCTGAAATGATAAAAGTAATACCATTTTAATAATTTTAAATATGGGCAAAAAAAGGTGTGAACAGGTGGAGCTCCATCATAGATGGGTATCTCTGTAACTGATTTGAAACACTACCACCAGCAACTAGCAGCTTAAGTTTCTGCTGTTCCTTGTTCCATGGAGTTTTCCAAGCTCATAACTATTTCAGACCTTGATTGTCTCCTGAAAAATCTGCCCTCCAACCAAATAAAGCAAACACTGGCCAAAGCGAGCTGACAAAACCTACCCTCTAAGTTCAGTGCTTGCCAAATTGGCTGGTTGAGAAAAGAAATATCTCC
The DNA here is from genome assembly GCF_003031625.1 of Empidonax traillii. Taxonomy (NCBI): domain Eukaryota; kingdom Metazoa; phylum Chordata; class Aves; order Passeriformes; family Tyrannidae; genus Empidonax; species Empidonax traillii. The sequence continues at coordinate 1,202,034 of NW_020955616.1, read as the reverse complement.
ATTTATACTAGAACCGTGTGCATCTCCAATTATGTCTTCTATGTAGGCAATAAGCCTACACAACAGCCATTCATTTATCATTTTACCTCTCTCAGAGTTTCACAAATCAGTTATTTTCAGGTGAGGGGATTGCACAGAATCTTAGA